>NC_047118.1:43010-220510 GCF_902500255.1 Thalassophryne amazonica | reverse complement strand
TGGACAGTACTTTCGCAAGTATTTTATAGTCTGCACATAACAAAGAGACTGGCCTCCAGTTCTTTAAGTCTGTTAAGTCCCCTTTCTTTGGCAAGAGGGCCAAAACTGCTCTGGAGCAGCTGCCGGGAAGCTGGCTCAGCTGCAATTCTGTAGTGAAGACCTTATGCATATCAGGCCCCAACAAAGACCAAAACTTCTTATAAAAATCTGGTGGAAGTCCATCAATCCCCGGGGCCCGCCCAGCGCTGAGCTGCTGCACGGCGATGGTCATCTCCTCCAAAGTAATAGGCAAATCCAGGGCGGCTGCTTCAGACTCCTCCAGCTCAGGAAGACCGTCCAGGATCTGTCACTGACTGTCCATGTCACACTCTCTAACCCCAAACAAATCATTGTAAAAGTTAATAGCCTCCTGTCTCAGGAGTGAAGTGTCGGCCGTGACCTCCCCATTAGCAAGTCTCAAATGCATAAAATCAGTATTTGTCTGGGTTCCTTTCTCTAAATTAAAAAAGTACTTTGTTGGTGCATCAATGTTTGTAATGTTGGTCACCCTGGTCCTCACCAATGCCCTGTTTGCCCTTTCGTTCATAAACTGCCTCAACGCCCCCTTCCTATGGGTCCAAACACTACTACCCCCTGTTCCTCTAACCATTCCATCCCCAAGAGCTGCCACCTCTCTCTCTCCAGCTGCTCCAGACACTCCCTCTCACTTTTGTGAGTATATACAGAAAACTGCTGAACAAACTGTCTAATTTGACTCTTCCCCACCTCCCACCATTTCAAATCCCATCAGATGAGTTTGATGAATGTAAATTCTGTCCAGACAGGCCGCACTCACACTGCCCCCCCCCCCCCCCCCCCCCCCCAGCACGGACCCATGAATACTGCCGGGCCACCGGATGGCGCAGCCTCCACGTATCAACCAAATCATTCTCCCTCAATACACTATCTAGCAACAGAGCCACTCTAGGGTGGGCTCGACTGTGTGTCTCTCAAGAGGGTGTGTCGTACAGTTCCAATCCCCACCCACCACTATCACAGAATCACTATTGTAAGTTCTTAACTGTTGGTTCAGCGTCTGTAGAAGCTGAGCCCTCTGGACGGGTGGGTTGTGTGCATATATGTTAATAAAAACAAAGTGTATATCTCTAATTATACCCTGAACCACCTGCAGTCTCCCTCCCTCCACCTCCAGGTGAGTGGCTCCGCCTAAACCAACCTGGTCTGAAACCATAACAGCTACTCCTGCACTCACATTAGAACTGTGGCTCATGAACAGTGGGCCTGGCCATGCTCCCCTCCAATCATCCTCATTATCTGCAGTACTGTGTGTCTCCTGTAGGAGGATGTTTAAGTTTCATCAGCTCCACTACAGCTGTCCATCTTTTCTGATCTCTGCCTCCATTAATGTTGAGTGTAGCTATTCTAAGGCTCTCCATAGAAAAAGAAAAAAGAGAGAAGAGGCAGAATACAAAAATTAAACACCAGTGTGCACCAACCATTATAGTGCTTCAAAACTTCCCTTCCCCTCTCTTTTTTTTTTACCTGACTCACTAATTTAGACAACCTGTATCTCTTCTTCTGACTCAACTGATCAATGCCCACCTGTTTTTCAATTTTCTTAACTGACTTAATAAAAGCATCAAGATCAGGGAAGAAATCCTGCACATTCACAGTCTTTTTACCATAATTCATGTCCAAAAAGTCATTAATATCTGTAAGTGAATACAAAGGAGGTTCATCAAGCCCCGCCTCCTGGGACAGATCTGACAGCTGAGACAAATTTTCATCCATGTCCTTCTCCTCATCTTCACCCTGTGTGACTCCACTGCCCCCATCTACCTCCCTACAACCTGACTCCTCCCCCTCAGTCTCAGCACCAGGCCCCACCCTCAGGACACTGTTTACAGTTATTCCCTGAATTTGTTGTGTCCCGTGTGACTTGCTCTCTGTTTCCGTGTTAACCTCATTAACCTGAGCCTCACTGGGCATATCTCAATGAAAGGAAAAACAGCCCTTACCTTCTCCCAAAGAGTGATAGCAAAAAGATGGAAAGCTTGTGCTTGTGAGAGATAGAGAGAGAGAGAGAGACAGAGAGAGAGAGAGATAGAGAGATAGCAGCGATATTTCAGACAAAAAATAAACAAGTCCATAGTGAACAACAACCCAAACCCATGAAACCACCTCCCCAACAACCCAAACACACGGTGAACAGTTTCCCTAAGTGGACAAAAAGGACAAACCCCATCAACCCCTGGATCCATGTGCTCCAGATACCCGTTTGTAGCCAGAAGCCCATGTACAATCCTCCACTGGAGGTCCCCGGTGCGTTTGTCGACCAGCGGTTTGTACAGGCTTCACCAGCACCCCACAGGAGACAAAGCGGCACTAAAAAACTCGGACCACTTCGACGCCGCCAACCCTGCCAAAGAGCGCAAGTGTGACACTTTGACACAGGTAAAATAGAGAGCCTTCTTGCCGATACTCTCAAACTCTCCAAAAACAGGTGTCCTGAAAGAGAGGAGAGCCCCTGCATCTCCTGCCATGCCCCCACAGCAGGCGAGGCAGTCAGAGAGGTAAAGAAGGTAAAAATCATGAATCACATCACAAAATTAAATGCAGATATTTGTCTTCTACAAGAAACACATCTATCTAAAGCAGAGGGAAATTTACTGATTGGCCCAATATTTAGTTAGTTTTTCAGCTTCTTATAACAGCAGACAGAGAAGAGCAAGTATATTAGTTCATAGAAGAGTCCAATCTGTAGAGTCCAATCCCAGTCCAATCTGTACATGGAGCGAGTGGAGAAGACAGCCTTGACGTCTTTCACGGGCATCTCTCCCAGTCACTGGTTCAGATATGTTGATGACACATGGGTTAAAATCAAGCAACAGCAAGTTGAGGACTTTACAGAACACATCAACTCGGTGGACGCCAATATCAAGTTCACACGTGAGGATGCCAGAAACAACCATTTAGCCTTCTTGGAATGTGATGTTACGATTGGAGAGAACAGGCAGCTCCAGACAGGGGTTTACAGAAAACCAACTCACATTGACCAATATCTGCTCTTTGGCTCAAACCACCCCCTTGAACACAAGCTCGGGGTGATCAGGACACCTCTACACAGAGCCCTACATGCGCCCACAACTGCAGAGGGAAGGGCTAAAGAACAACAACATGTCCGGAAAGCCCTCACAGTATGTGGGTACCCACGATGGTCCCTGGACAAAGTGCAGAAGTCCCAGAGAACAAAGAGACCAGAGACGGAGACAAGAAGAAGAGGAGTGTCTCTCCCTTATTTAGCAGGAGTAGGGGAAAAACTACAGAGGATCTTCAGACAGCACAAAATCCCAGTTTACTTTAAACCGGTTAACACCTTGAGACAGAAATTAGTTCACCCTAAGGACATGATCCCTAGTTACAAACAGAGCAATGTAGTGTATTCTACCAGATGTCAGGAAAACTGTAACGAACACTACATAGGTGAAATGAAGCAACCTTTACACAAAAGGCTATACCAGTACCACAGAGAGGGCGCCAGTGGACCTCAGTCTGCAGTTCATCTCCACCTTAAAGACACTAACCACACGTTTGAGGACAAGGAAGTTAAAATATTAGCCAGAGAGAAGAAATGGTTTGAGAGAGGGGTCAAGGAGGCATTCTTTCTGAAATGTTTGAAACCCAGCCTTAACCGGGGAGGGGGTCTGAGACACACTTTATCCCCTGTTTACAATGGGGTACTCAGGTCAAAGGAGTTTCAGTCTTTTGTTCATGGTAATGAGTCATTCACGTCATCAAGGGAGCCATCAGAAAGGCATCCATCCCATCATTACAGGGACAGCTGTCCTGTCATTAGGTGTGCTAACTAGAGCACAGTAGTTGCTAATTAAAGCTATTGTTTAGTCACTAGCCTATAGCAGTCTGCCTCTCAGTAGGAGGGGTCTGGTTAGGTTTAAAACTTCAGCTTTTGTTGGCTTCTGTTTTATTCTTCTCTACAAGAGTCAGTCAGAAGTCAGACTTCCAGAGCAAGAATTTTAGGAAACTTCTGCGATTTGAAGCGAAACGTCCTCGCGTCAAGCAACCCAGTCCAGTCGAAGATTCAAGCTGGAAACTATATGCAGTCGCCACAGGAAATTAATCAGATATTTAAGGACTACTATAGTAATCTATATTCATTGGCGAATACACCTAATCCAGTAGATATCCAGTCATTCCTCGACAATCTAAACCTACCTCAGCTATCTAAAGAACACACAGATATATTAGACACACCTCTAACTATCATAGAACTACATGCAGCTTTGAACAAAATGCTGAATGTCAGGGCTCCGGGCCCAGATGGCTTTCCTCCCGAATTCCTGAAACATTTTTGGCAGATACTGGCTACACTATTCTTTAGGACTGTTTCAGAAATCTGGACTAAAGGGCAGATTCCCAATCATATGAATACTGCAGCAATAAAACTTATATTAAAACCAGAAAAAGACCCTACTCTGACTTCAAATTACCACCCGCTGTCATTAATAAATACTGATGTAAAAATCATTGCTAAGGCATTGGCATCTTGCTTAGAAAAAATATTACCATCAATAATACATAACGACTAAACTGGGTTCATTAAGGGTCGACATTCGACCAGTAACATCAGAAGACTTCTCAATCTTACTGACAAATCACAGCGTAGCAATACAAAGGCAATAGTGGTGTCATTGGACTCAGAAAAAGCCTTTGATAAAGTCAGCTGGAGTTTCCTGATTAGAGTCCTCCATAAATTTGGTTTTGGAGAATCATTTATTCCCTGGATCACAACCCTATATAACTCACTAAAGGCCACAGTCACAACTAATGAGATTACCTCTCAAAGTTTCACATCGCAAAGAGGGACTAGACAAGGCTGCCCACTCTCACCACTGCTTTTCGCAATATTTATCGAACCACTTGCGGCTGCAATACGTCAGAATTGTTGGGAAAGTGTAAGTACACGGACCCACAACAGGGGGCGCAAATGAACGGACAATGGAATAGGTCAAATAACACACTTTACTGTTGTGAAAATGCACAACAAGAACAACAGATTACAATAATGGACAAAGTCAAATTCACACAGGTGTCGTGTGGGCAGGCTCGAAGATAGGAGACGCCTCTCCAAAGTAGAACCGGAACCACACGGTTTCCTCCGCCACCAGACCCCGGGAATACTGGAGCCGCCAAGTCCCGAACTCCCAGGTGGCCACTGCCTCCGCGTGTCAGACCTGGTACTGCTGGCGAGGAACAAAGGACAATTAAAGGAGGGCGCGTTCGCACCCAGGAATCCGAACGGCAGGTAAGTTACCTCCACCTCTCGTTGGAAAATACTCTCAGAGCAATGCACAAAAGTCACAAAGATCACTGTTAAACAGTCAGCTGAGCACGTTACCTTCTCGGTAGAAACGATATCTCGGCAAAGAGGTGGAGACGTCGTCCTGCTGATATACTCCTGCCGATCAGATGATTGGTAACAGCTGTTGCAGGTAATGCGTGACAGCTGTCACCCTGGCTGCTCCTGTGAGGCGGCTGCGCCCTCTGGTGCCTGGAGCCCGCACTCCAGACAGGGCGCCCTCTGGTGGTGGGCCAGCAGTACCTCCTCTTCTGGCGGCCCACACAACAAGAATGCTAACATCAAGGGTATCAACTCTGCAATGTCTGACCACAAAATCAATCCATATGCTGATGATATACTATATCTTCAAGAACCCTCAAAATCGCTACAAGAAGTATTTAAATTGATCCCTACGTTCTCACAACTATCAGCTTACTCTATTAATTTGTCAAAATCAATGATACTTCGTTTAACTGAGGATTCATGGAATCCTTCACCCAAAGATCCACACTATACCTTTCCTTCTGGCAATATTAAGTACCTAGGCATAAACATCTCTTCTAAATTAGGAGAGTTGGCCCATTTGAACTTCGCCCCACCCACTGACAAAATCTGTAATGATTTGAAATGATGGAACAACCTCCCCATCTCCCTATTAGGATGAATAGCAACTATCAAAATGAAAATATTACCACAAATGAATTATCTGTTTTCAATGATTCCATTCAAATCCACAGTCAATTGGTTTCAGTCCTTACATTCGGCCATTTCAAAGTTTTACTGGAAAAATAAAAAAGCTAAAATTAGTCTAGCTACTCTTCAGAAAAATAAATCTCAAGGAGGTCTGGAAGCACCAAATTTTCTACGTTACTATCTGGCTAATCAGATGCAATACTTGATCAAATGGATTCATCCTGATCCAGTCCACAGCTCCTGGATTGAATTAGAACAGTTAGAATGTAACAACATCAAACTCTCAGATTTACCCTTTATTACTACATCCATTAAACGCCATAAATGTTTTAAAAATCCGTTGACTTCTTCCACTTTGACTGCCTGGTGGAAAACCTTAGAAATTACAAACTCACCAATGGAAATCTGTACAGATGCTCTTATTTGGCACAATCCAGACTTCAAGATTAATAAAGCAGCTCTTTATATCAGCACATGGGAACAGAAAGGAATCACACACCTTCATCACCTCTTTCATAATAAGTTTGTGCCATTTAATAACTTGATGCAGAGGTTTGGAATTATAGGAGGAAATTTTATTCATTACCATCAAGTAATGCAGTGAGTGCATGCAGTGATGTCAAAACTCCAGACACTTCAGTGCCCACCAGAACCACTCACATTAATGACAGACATCAAGGACCTCCTCCCAATAAAGAAAACCTTGTCTAAGGTATATAAGTTAATATCATGCTTGGACACTGCTTTACATTTACCCAGTTCAAAATGGGGGGGCGCTTCCTCCTCACCTCTGACCCTGACCACTGGCAGCAGATTTGTAAAAACACATTTTCAATGACAAAAAATACCAACTTACAACTCATCCAATACAAAATTCTTCATAGAACACGCATTACACAATATAAGATGTATAAAATGGGCTTCTCAGACTCTGATGTTTGCTCACAGTGTGAACAAAACACCACTGATACCTACCTACTAACCCTAACCCTAACCCTCATATTTTCATGCCCTTTGGCTTTGCTCACCTGTCCAGTGTTTTTGGTCCAAAGTCACTGAAAAAATGTCCTCCACCTTGGGATATAGAATTCCCTTATCTCCTAATTTATGTTTACTTGGAGACACTACAATTATTGAACTACCAACTAAACAGTCTAAAACTATACTTGTAGCACTGACTATTGCCAAAAAAACAATTTTGCTGAATTGGAAAAATAAACAATCAATTTTTATAAGTGCTATCAAAATAAATTAACCATTATGCGGAATTGTACAAAATCATACTATGGCAAAATTCTAAATGATAAACAAAATAACATAAAGGAAACATGGAAAATACTGAATAGTATTTTAAGAAATAAACCCAAATCAAAGAATTACCCATCTTACTTTACTTGTAACAATAAAGATGAATATGACATGAGCCAAGTAGTGAACAATTTTAAGAAATTTTTTGTTAATGTTGGGCCAGATTTTGCAGCTGACTTTCCACATACTACATGGGAAAACCAGCAATTAATTGAGAGAAATCCATATACTATGTTTCTTGGCCCGGTTGATGAGAGAGAAATTATGATGATAGTCAGCACATGTAAAAGTAAAAAGTCAACTGATCACAATGATGTACATATGGCTTTAGTAAAGCAGATAATTCCAGAAATTGTTAAACCATTAGCATATATATTTAATAAATCATTTCAAACAGGAATTGTTCCAAATGGTATGAAAGTGGCAAAGGTGATACCTCTATTTAAATCTGGTGACAAACATCTTTTTACTAACTACAGGCCTGTGTCTTTATTGTCACAATTCTCTAAGATACTGGAAAAACTTTACAATAACAGACTGGATAGATTTATTGAATTTCACAACATGCTTGATGACAGTCAATATGGGTTCAGAGCAAAAAGGTCCACGGCTTTGGCTTTGTGCAATGCAATCAAAGAGATCAATAAACATGTGGACCAAAGGGAATTAGTAATAGGTCTATTTGTTGACTTAAAAAAGGCTTTTGATACAATCAATCATAGCATAATATTTAAAAAGTTGGAACTTTATGGGATTAGAGGAGTGGCTCTGAACTGGATTAAAAGTTATTTACAAAATCGGAAGCAGTTTGTTAAAATCGAGGACTGCGGTTCTACATATCTGGACATTGTTTGTGGGGTTCCCCAGGGCTCTGTGCTGGGACCAAAATTATTTATTTTATATATTAATGATTTATATAAAGTTTCCATTGTGTTTAAAGCAGTTCTCTTTGCTGATGACACAAACCTGTTTTGTTCTGGAGACAGTTTGCAGCAATTATTGTTTGATTTGAGAGTTGAAATGATAAAGCTGAAGAGTTGGTTTGACATGAACAAACTGTCATTAAATTGGTTAAAAACTAAAATGATATTTGGAAATTATAAATTGGATGTACAAATACAGTTAAATATACTTGGGGTAAATATAGATTGTGTCAAGGAAAATAAGTTGTTAGGTGTGATTATTGATGATAAAATTAACTGGAAAGCTCATATTGCTGAAGCTAGAAGGGCTTTTAAATCATGGGTTAAATTTGGCAAACCTAGACATGGTCCTGTGTTTGAACATAAGAAACGGGCAAATGCTCATTTTAAATATGCCTTGCGTTTTATTAAGAGAAATGAAAACCTCTTGAAATCTGAGTCGCTTGCAAGGAAACTTCTGCAGAATAGTCCCACCGAATTCTGGAAAGAAATAAAAACAATGAACAATTTAAAAACATCCTTGCCAACTAATATAGATTGTGCAAATGGTCCTGACGAAATTATTCAATTATGGTGGAATCATTATTATGAATTGTTTAATTGTATTAAAAGTAATTCATTTGTGATGAACAGTATAGATAAACATGAGGAAGTGATTATTTCTACACAAGAAATTAGTGATATTGTTATGAATTTGAGTAATAATAAGTCATGCGGTGTGGATAAAATATCGGCTGAGCATTTAAAATTTGCAAGCAGGAAATTGTTTTCCTTGTTGGCTATCTGTTTCAACGGGTTTTTAATTCATGGTATTTTACCTAATTCTATACTCTCTGTATTCTTAGTGCCTATTGTTAAGGATAAGTGTGGTAAAATAAATAATAAAGATAACTATCGGCCTATTGCTTTAGCCAGTACTGTATCCAAAGTCTTGGAAAGGGCTATACTTAATAGAATGGAGAAGTATTTGGTGACATCTGATAATCAATTTGGTTTTAAGTCAAAACTTGGCACTGATATGTGCATTTTTGCTCTTAAGGAGATTTTAGACTTTTATAATCGGTGCAATACTACTATTTTTATGTGTTTTATTGATGCCTCAAAAGCGTTTGATCATGTAAATCATGATAAATTGTTTTATAAATTGTATAATAGAGGAGTTCTGAAGTATTTATTGAGAATTTTAGTGTATTGGTATGCTCACCAGTCTATGTATGTGAAATGGGGAAATTATGTATCTTCCCCCTTTCATGTGAGGAATGGGGTAAGACAAGGTAGTATTCTTTCACCTTGCCTTTTTAATGTGTATATGGATGATCTATCTAATCTGCTGAATCAGTGTAGGACGGGCTGTGGGGTTGGCCATACAACCATAAACCACCTAATGTACGCTGATGATCTTGTAATTTTCTCCCCGTGTAGTGCTGGGCTGCAGCAGTTGTTGAAGGTTTGCTCACAGTATGGTTTGGATTTTGACATTAAGTATAATGCAAAAAAGAGCAACATCATGATTGTCAGAAGTAAGGAGGACTCGAAATCGTGTTTTCCTGCTTTCTTTCTGTCAGGCAGCATTCTCCAAGTGTGTGATGAAGTAAAATACTTGGGACATTACATAACTGCTGACCTGTCTGATGATAGAGATATGTACAGGCAGCGGTGTATTCAATATGCACAAGCAAATATGCTTGCTCGTAAGTTCTCTATGTGCTCTGTATCTGTTAAAATTTCACTCTTTAAAGCATATTGCACTTCAATGTACACTGCCCATTTGTGGCGGCATTTCAAACAAAGCAGTATGCACAAACTTCAGGTTGCATACAATGATGGCATGAGAATACTGCTTAAGGTGCCGAGATGGAGTAGTGCCAGTCAGATGTTTGTAAATGTTAGTGTTCCAACTTGTGCTGCTGTGCTCAGAAACTTCATGTACAGATGTATGTGCAGATTTACAGATTGTGTAAACAGTATCATTCATATCCTGACCAGTCCTGTACAGAGCTCGGTCAGGTTTTCTTCTAGGCTGTGGAAACATTGGCGTATCAGTTTATATGGCCATGGATGAAATTGGTCTTTTTATTGTTGTTGTTTGTTTTTTGTATGTTCTTTTGTGTTATTATGGACCTTGTGTCTGAAATAAAGTTTGATGATGATGATATTCATCATATTCAAAAGAAAGTTTCTAAAAGTATTGCAATAGGTTCAGGTTCAGGTGACTTTATTTGTACCCATAGGTAGATTTGACTTGCAGCAAACAGAAAACAGAAAAGGGCGTCCATGTTAGTCAAACACAACAATAACAATGAAAACTGTTGTGAAAGTGTAGGAACGGACAATGGATAAACCAAAACAGTAACAATTTAATGTTATGACGTACACAACGGAATACAGACAATAACAGGGTTGGAAATACAGTCAATTATACATTGAGTGACATGTGGGCAGGCTCGAGGATAGGAGACGTCCATCCAGAAACAAGCTGGATCCCACACGGCTTCCACCGCCAACGGATCTGAAGAACACCGGAGCCGCCAAGTCCTGGGTCCCCAGGTGGCCACCGTCTCCAGCTGTCAGACCTGGTACTGCTGGCAGAGAACAGAAACAGTACAGATGAGTGTGAGTACGCACACTCAATAATCCCTCAGTCTGTGTTCCTTAGGGAGGGAGAACCTCCACCTCCAATAACACACTCGTGCAGCTCCTGTTTAACCACTTATCTGGTTGGGGTGTGAGGTGAAGCCGTCGCAATTCACACCAAACGCCAATCCAGCAGAATAAGAAACCACCACAGGAAAACGGCTGCAAAAGAGATCAGACTATTACTCAGTTTAACTTCAGCAGAGAAATTACCTCTATGGTAGCTGATTTCTTGGCGGGGAGGTGGAGTTGCAGTCCGGCCTTTATGGTGATGGTGATGAGTAGTGGATGAGTGACAGCTGGTGCTGATGATGAGTGACAGCTGTCACTCCCGGTCGCTCCGACGCCCTCTCGTGCTTGAAGCCTGCACTTCAAGCAGGGCGCCATCTTGTGGTGGTGGGCCAACAGTACCTCCTCTTCAGCGGCCCACACAACAGGACCCCCCCCCCCCCAACGGGCGCCTCCTGGCTTGTCCGGGTGTCGTTGGTAGAAGTCGGCCAGGAGGGCCGGGTCCAGGATGAAGCTCCTCTTCACCCAGGAGCGTTCTTCAGGTCCATACCCCTCCCAGTCCACCAAGTACTGGAACCCCCGGCCCTTCCGATGGACATCCAGGAGCCGGCTTGGACCGTGCGCCGGCTCCCCGTCGATGATCCGGGCAGGACGCGGCACCAGTCCAGGGGCACAGAGTGGAGAGGTATGGCAGGGCTTGAGTCATGACACGTGAAAGACGGGATGAATCCGCAATGAAGCTGGCAGCTTCAGCTTCACTGAGGCTGGACTGAGGACTTTGAGGATGGTGAAAGGTCCTATGAACCTGTCCTTGAGCTTTTGGGATTCCACTTGCAGGGGCATGTCCTTTGTGGATAGCCAAACCGCCTGCCCGGGCTGATATGTAGGGGCTGGTGCACACCGGCGGTCTGCATGGACCTTGGCCCTCGTCCGGGCTTTGAGCAGGGCAGAGCGGGCGTACGCCACACCCGACGGCACCTCCTCAGATGGGCCTGGACCGAGGGCACCCCGACCTCTCCCTCTACTAGCGGGAACAATGGGGGCTGGTACCCCAAACACACCTCAAATGGGGAGAGGCCGGTAGCAGATGATACTTGGCTATTGTGAGCGTACTCGATCCAGGCCAGATGGTTGCTCCAGGCCATCGGGTGCGCGGAGGTCACGCAGCGGAGGGCCTGCTCCAAATCCTGGTTCGCCCGCTCTGCCTGTCCGTTCGTCATAGTTCCTTTCAGCCGGGGTCAACCTGCGGGAAAAGTAGGCACATGGGTGGAGAACCTTGTCGGACTCCTCGCTCTGGGATAGCACGGCTCCTATCCCTGAGTCAGAGGCGTCCACTTCAACTATAAACTAGCGTTTTGGATCAGGCTGCACCAGAACTGATGCAGTCGAGAACCAGCGTTTCAACTCCCTAAACGCAGCTTCGCACCAATCCGACCAGGTGAAGAGGACTTTAGTGGAAGTCAGGGCTGTCAGGGGGCTAACTACCTGACTGTAGCCCTTGATGAACCTCCGGTAAAAATTTGCAAAACCGAGGAACTGTTGCAGTTTCCTACGGTTTGTTGGTTGGGGCCAGTCTCTCACCGCCGCAACCTTGGCCGGATCAGGGGCGACGGAGTTGGGGGAGATTATGAACCCCAGGAAGGACAAAGAAGAGCGGTGGAACGCACACTTCTCGCACTTCACGAATAGCCGGTTCTCCAACAACCGCTGCAGGACCTGACATACATGCTTGACATGGGACTCAGGATCCGGGGAAAAGATGAGTATATCGTCCAGATATACGAAGACAAACCGATGCAGGAAGTCCCGCAAGACATCATTAACCAACGCTTGGAACGTCGCGGGCGCATTGGTGAGGCCGAACGGCATGACCAGGTACTCAAAATGACCTAATGGGGTGTTGAATGCCGTTTTCCACTCGTCTCCCTCCCGGATCTGAACCAGGTGATAAGCATTCCTAAGATCCAGTTTAGTGAAAATTTGGGCTCCATGCAAAGGCGTGAATACTGAATCCAACAGAGGTAACGGGTATCGGTTGCGAACCGTGATCTCGTTCAGTCCTCTGTAGTCAATGCATGGACGGAGTCCGCCGTCTTTTTTGCCCACAAAAAAGAAACCAGCACCCATTGGGGAGGTGGAGTTCAGGATCAACCCGGCAGCTAACGAGTCCCGGATGTAGGTCTCCATTGATTCGCGTTCCAGACGTGAGAGGTTGTACAGCCTGCTGGACGGGTACTCAGTGCCCGGTATCAAATCAATGGCACAATCGTACGGACGGTGCGGGGGCAGTGTGAGTGCCAGATCTTTGCTGAAGACGTCAGCAAGGTCATGGTACTCGGCTGGCACCGCCGCCAGATTGGAGGGGACTAAAACCTCCTCCTTAGCTGTCACACCGGGTGGAACCGAGGATCCTAAACACTCCTGGTGGCAGGTTTCGCTCCACTGCATCACAACCCCAGACGGCCAATCAATCCGGAGATTGTGTTTTAACACCCATGGAAAACCCAAAATCACTCGGGAGGTAGAAGGTGTTACATAAAACACAATCTCCTCCCTGTGATTTCCAGACACAACCAATGTCACTGGCTGTGTCTGGTGTGTGATTAGTGGAAGAAGGGTGCCATCTAGTGCCCGTACCGACAATGGTGACGGTAAGGCCACTAGAGGGAGCCCAACCTCCTTTGCCCATCTGCTATCCAGCAGATTCCCCTCCGACCCCGTGTCCACCAGTGCTGGGGCGTGAAGGGTTAGATCTCCACTCAGGATCGTAACTGGGATGCGTGCAGATCGTCGGGGTTTACCCGCGTGAGTGTTATGACCCACCCTTAGCCCAGTCTCTAAGGACGAGTGCTGCTGTTTTGACCGTTTGGGGCGTGTGCTCGGTTGAGCTGCAGTGAAAACACTCCCCACGGACCAACCTCCTTTGTCTCTGATCAGATGTTTTGGCCCTGCTCGTTTCCCTAACAACGGCAGCAGGGGGAGCTGTCGTCACATGGAGTGCCCTGGCTGTGGAGCGTGGGGAAGACGGCTCCCTTTCGGACCCGGGAGGAAGAGGGACGGCTGGTGCCTGACCACGCCCTTCGTCTCGCTCCCGTCGGTGTTCTGTTACTCGGTTGTCTAACCGTATTACCAGGTCGATAAGCCCGTCTAAATCCCGCGGCTCGTCCTTCGCCACCAGGTGCTCCTTAAGGACCAGAGACAGTCCCTTTACGAAGGCGGCGCAGAGCTCAACAGCATTCCAGCCGGCTCACGCTGCCGCGATGCGGAAGTCGACTGCATACTTCGCTGCGCTCCGACACCCCTGTCTTATCAACAGCAGCACGCTTGAAGCGGTCTCGCCTCTATGAGGGTGTTCGAACACCTGTCTGAACTCCCTCACAAACCCAGTATATGTCGTTAGGAGCCGTGAATTCTGCTCCCAGAGTGCTGTAGCCCAGGCGCATGCCTCTCCTCGAAGCAGATTTATAACGTAAGCCACCCGGCTAGCGTCTGACGCGTACATGACGGGACGCTGTGAAAAGACGAGCGAACACTGCAGTAAGAAGTCTGCGCACGTCTCGACACAACCTCCGTACGGCTCCGGAGGGCTTATGTATGCTTCAGGGGATGGAGGGGGGGTTCGTTGAACGGCCACTGGAATGTCTGTATCTGGCATTCGGTCAGCAGGAGGAGGTGCTGCAACAGCACCCTGTGCGCGCGCTTCCACCTGGGCGGTGAGAGCCTCCATCCTCCGATTGAGAATAACGTTCTGCTCGGTTACCAAGTCCAACCGAGCAGTGAAAGTGGTTAAGATGTGCTGCAGCTCACCTAACACGCCTCCTGCTGGCGCCTGTGCACCTCGCTCTTCTATTGGCTGTTCAAGCGATGGTTGACGCCCCTTGGGATCCATGATGCTAGCCGAGAAATCCTGTTGTGAAAGTGTAGGAACACGGACCCACAACAGGGGGCGTAAATGAACGGGCAATGGATAAGCCAAAACAGTAACAATTTAATGTTATGATGTGCACAACGGAATACAGACAATAACAGGTTTGGAAATGCAGTCAATTATACATTGAGTGACGTGTGGGCAGGCTCGAGGATAGGAGACGTCCGTCCAGAAACAAGCCGGATCCCACACGGCTTCCACCGCCAACGGATCTGAAGAACACTGGAGCCGCCAAGTCGTGGGCCCCCAGGTGGCCACCGTCTCCAGCTGTCAGACCTGGTACTGCTGGCAGAGAACAGAAACAGTACAGATGAGTGTGAGTACGCGCACTCAATAATCCCTCAGTCTGTGTTCCTTAGGGAGGGAGAACCTCCACCTCCAATAACACACTCGTGCAGCTCCTGTGTAACCACTTATCTGGTTGGGGTGTGAGGCGAAGCCATCGCAATTCACACCAAACGCCAATCCAGCAGACAAGGAAACCACCACAGGAAAACAGCTGCAAAAGAGATCAGACTATTACTCAGTTTAACTTCAGCAGAGAAATTATCTCTATGGTATCTGATTTCTCGGCGGGGAGGTGGAGTTGCAGTCCGGCCTTTATGGTGATGGTGATGAGTAGTGGATGAGTGACAACTGGTGCTGATGATGAGTGACAGCTGTCACTCCCGGTCGCTCCGACGCCCTCTCGTGCTTGAAGCCCGCACTTCAAGCAGGGCGCCATCTTGTGGTGGTGGGCCAGCAGTACCTCCTCTTCAGCGGCCCACACAACAGAAAACACTAAAAACACTAACAAAGAACAGATGCAAAACAAAATGTAACACAAACACCACTGGGGACTCACAAGCTTACTAAACCACTAAAAAAGAAGCATTTGGAAAAACCATTAAAAGATGGCCAGCATAAAACTGATGTGCAAAGGGGAAATATATAAATATGTGCAAAACCTACTAAGATTTGTTCAAATGCACAATTGCCGCTGGGACAAAACTACTTCTGTAGCATTTTGTCCTACACTTTGGGACTTTAAAGCTACGGCCAGAAGGTAGGAGCTGAAATTCATTAGCCAGGGGGTGAGAGTCATCAACTGTGATGCAGCTGGCTGTCCGCTGTAATTGTTTGGTGTACAGGGACTCTAAACTCAGCTGCGACTCACCAATCAGCCGACTGGACCATTTAATAATCTGACCCAGTCTGTTCCTGTCCTTCAGCGTCAGACTGCCAAACCATGCCACCAAAAGAAAAAGATGAAACAGATTCAATAAAAGCACGATAAAATAGTGTTAACATGATTCGGCCAATGTGGAAGTAGGACAGCTTCCTGAGGCAGAACAAGCGCTGGTGCCCCTTCCTGCACGCCACCTCACAGTTTGCCTCAAACTTCAGCAAATTATCAATGATAGTCCCAAGGTATTTATAAGTTTGCACAATTTCAACTTGTTGACCATTAATTATTGTGTTGTCAGGTATGCTACCATGCTTCCTGAAATCAATGACCATATCTTTAGTTTTTGATGTATTTATCTGAAGATATGAGTCCTCACACCATTTAACAAAATGATCAACTACAGGGCCGTGGCTGCTCTCATTGTCCCGCAGCAGACTGACAATCACTGTGTTATCCGCGTATTTTAAAATGAATCTGTTTTTGAAATACTATATTATTATTGTATTAACCACTGGTCAAACCTCCTCTCTGAATATATATCAATGGAAAGAATATCTGCTTTATTAAGAAACCAATTACCACAATATTGAATAAGGCAAAGTATATTCTAGATGGTAAATCACTACATACTTTGTATTGTGCATTGATTGCACCTTATTTGACATACTGTGTGGAAGTTTGGGGTAATAACTATGAAACTACATTACAATCATTATTCATCCTTCCAAAAAGAGCATTAAGAATAATTCATAATTCAGGGTTTCGGGATCATACCAATCCGTTGTTTATTAAATCAAAGATATTAAAACTTTATGATATGATTTCATTTAAGAATGTTCAGTTGATGCATAAAGCAAGAAATAAACAATTACCTCTCAGAATTCAAGAATATTTTACGCTGAGAGAAGGAATAGGGGTATGTTTTATTTTAAAATTGCAGGTGCTAGGACGACTAGGAGGTGCTTTTGTGTTTGCATTTGTGGCCCAAAAAAATTGAATAATTTACCAGAAAAACTTAAGCAATGTCCAGATATTAACCGGTTCAAACATTTATTCAAACAAATGGGGGGGGGGGGGGGGGGTTGCTCTCCGGTGCTGCCCGGTGGCTCTGCGGGCTTCTGGGGGGGGTCGGGTGCCGGCCCGCGCTCCCTTCTGGCTCCTCCCTTTCGGGGCACGGGTGTGCCCCTGACCTGAGGGGGGCTGAGCCGCGGCCAGTCTGCCTGTGGGGGGCCGTGGTGCAGCGGCGCCAGGCTTCTGGTCCTATTGGGGGGGTGGAGTGGCAGTGGGTGGGGGATAACTGGATGGCCATTGTTCCTACCCACCTTGGGCCTGTCCATTGGTGGGCTGGGGTCTGGTGCCTGGGGGAGGGCTCTCCCCGTGGGGCATGGGAGTCTGGCATGGGGGGGCGGACGGCTGCTGTGGGATTGGGGGCCACAGTTTCCGTGGGATGGGGTGTTGCCTCATTCTCGTTTAGGCGGTTCCTGACCTTGGGCTTGGTTCTGGGGTGGGATCCGGGGTGGGGGTGGTTTGGGGGCTAGAGGAGTCTGGGGGGGTCCTACGGGCTGCTTGGGTGGGGTCTCGGGGGGCCTAGTGTGCCTCCTGGCCCGGGGGTGGGTCTCGCCTCTTTTCTAAGGGCCGGGCCCCGCCCGCCTGCCTGCCTGCACTCTGGGTTCAGTTGCGGTGGCTCCTTTGCCCCCCTTCCCCGCTGCCGCTCGCTACTCTCTCCGGTGACATGGGCGGGGTGGTGCGGTTCTGGGCCCCTCCCTTGGTGGGCCCTGCCGGTGCCCTGCGTGCTTCCCTCATGTGTGGGGTTACTTCCTGTGCCTTCGTTGGGGGGGCGGTGTCGGGGGTGCATTCTGGCACCGTTGGGCCAC
This sequence comes from Thalassophryne amazonica, assembly GCF_902500255.1. NCBI lineage: Eukaryota > Metazoa > Chordata > Actinopteri > Batrachoidiformes > Batrachoididae > Thalassophryne > Thalassophryne amazonica. The sequence goes on along the minus strand of NC_047118.1, from coordinate 202,614 downwards.
TCCCTTGTTGGTCTGTCATGCTGCCCTGGTGGCTCTGGTGGCTGCCCTTCCTGGCCACTGTGCCCCCCGTTTCCCTTTTTTGCCTGGTTCCTCCTGGGACCCTGTGTCTTGGGCTCTTTTCCGTTGTCACTTGCGGTCGGCCGTATGGCTTCCGATGTGCAGGAGTGGTCCATGTCTTATGGTAGGGTTCTGTAATTTTATCTTGGCCCAACACACCAGCCCCAGTAGTGATCAGATATATAGCTGTGATCTGGGTCTCTGTGTGTGGCTGGTCACGTGTTCGTGGCCGACACCACAATTCGGTTTTGGGTGCTCTCAAGGGGATCAAGACTCTGGTGTCCTAGATTAGGGAATGAATGCTCACTGTCACTGCTTGTTCATGTGTGGCGGTTTGTTCTGGCATGTTTTATGTTGGGGCACCGTCTCCTCTGTGTCTCACTTCACAGTTATTGCTTTCACCACTTGTCTTTCATTTTTGTCTGTCTTCATGTTGTTTTGGTGGTCGGTCCCTCCTGATAGAAGTTGTCAGTCGGCTTTGAGTAGGATCTTGTAGGGTGATTGGAAAGGGCGGATGGGGGTCACACATGCACACCACATTTAAAAAACCAGCCAGTGAGGAAACCTACTGCAAATGTGGGTCCTCACCAACCCGATCCAGTGACATATCTACAGTGCAGTTGAAGTCACCCCCAATCCAGGATCCTGCTGAACTAAAATGTTCCTCACCCATTTGAATAACCCCACCCGCTCCGAGCCCTCATTGTGTGCATAAATATTTGTGAACACCATGGTCAACCCCTTGACCTGAGCCCTGACCAACAGCACCCGACCCTGAACAATCTCAGTGGTGGATAAAAAAGTCACGTCGAGGAGAAAACAAAACCACCACTCCAGCACTGATGTTGGAGCCATGACTTTGATAAAACTGTAATCTCCACCACCAAGCCCAGTCCACTTCATTATCTATGTCAGAGTGAATCTCCTGCAGGAACAACCGCTGTAACCCCTTTTGTTCAAAGAGCTCAGAGACCAAAGCCCTCCTCCGGCCGTCCCTGCCACCATTCATGTTCAAAGAGCCCACCTTCAGATGCTGCATATGGACTGAGTAGAGAGAGAACAGAGAGAAAGACAGATAGAGTATGAGTGTGTCTCACCGGGTGTTCTATCCTCTCTATCTGGTGGATTTACCACCAACGAGCTTCCTCAACACTTTAACAGATTTAACAAATTTCTCTGTGTCGGGAAAATAATCCGCAACTTTCACTGATTTACCAAATGAATCATCCAGGAAGCTGTTGATGTCCTGCAGTGTGTACAGATCACTGCTCTGACAGAAGGAACCGGTGGTGGACATGCTGGAGTCTGAATCATAATCCATGTTGCCATCATTAATACTTTGACTCCATGGGGGTTTGGGGTCCACTGGGCCCGGTGTCTCCCATCAGCCTGTTCACCCCGTCCAGTGATGAACAAAGACTCACCCACAGCAGAAACATTAGCGTCGACCACAGAAGGAGAGACAGAAACATCAACCGGACGGACCTCAGAATCATCAATCACCGCAGCTTCAGTCAACCCAGAATGTTCATTGGTCAGCTGATCAGCAGTTACACTGACAGCTTCAGTCTCAGAGACACCCTGCTGCAGAGAAACGGCCTCCTCCTGCACGCTGAGCCCCTCTCCTGGACCAGACACCATCACCGGGGCTCCGAGCCCCGAGGCTGAAGGCCCGGGAACCGGACCTGGGGCTGCCGATACCGACACTCCAGACACATCGCGTTTGTGTGGACACGCGAGACGTTTGTGACCGACGTCCCCACATTGAAAACACTTCATGCTTCCTGAACTGGCATAAACCATATAAAAAGAGTCTTCATGTTTGACTCGGAAGGACACCTCCAGAGTCTGAGTCGGACAGTTCAGGAACATGAACACCTGATGATGGAAGGACTGAACGTGGCAAAGTTTCTCGCTCTTACAGCCCAGTCCGATCGTCTTAAAACTGCTGGCAAACTTCTCGAACCTCTGCAGCTCCCGACTGAGAGCCTTGTTTGAAACAAACGGAGGAACCCCGGAAATAATGATTTTAGTGGATGGAGCATAGAGAGGAGAAGCCTGCAGGTAAGAATCATTCAGATAAACCCCACTTTCGACAAGCTGAGCAGAGAAATGCTCCTCCGACAGAAAAACCACACGGCTCTGTTCATCCTGGACGCAAACATTAAGTTCTCATGTCTGACCTGCTCGCCCACAGCCAGGAGGACATCCTCCACAGACACAGCCAGGTCAGGGACCACCCTCACCCCGTGACGGAGCGAGAGGGCTGGCGGCGACCCAGACACCATCCGCGCCAAAACCCGCCACAAAAAAACACACAAAACCACATGCAAACCAATCAAAACAATAAAAAACAACCAACAAACAAACTGAAAATTAACAAAAATGCTGAAAAGGAAGAAAAAAAACACCACCTCACCTGAACTGCATCACACTCTCACCTGTGACCCTCACTCGCGCCCAATCTCCCAGCATGCATGAGAGAGAGAGAGAGCTGTTTCTGTTCTGTTTCTAGATTTATGAGTTGAGGTTCGATTCCCTGTTCTGAACACACACACGTCCATCAGTTATATCAGCTGCTTTGAGCACACAGAGGCGCTGCGGCTGTGTGATCATGCCCTCCAGCTGATTGACTCTGGATGCACGTACTCAATTTTTGGATGTGTACAGTAACGCCATGTTGCGCAGACCTGCTTAAAACTACATATTTTCTCTGTCCAGTGCTCTACGCCAAAAAAATGAAACATGATTAATTTCTTCTGTCCTACACATGTAGCCCTCAACATACTGCTACGTAGGGAGAAAAGAACTTGGTGTCGAGCTGCTAAAAGTGAGCGTAGAGCTGCTCACCTCAGTGTAGACGGTACGCCAAAATACGCAGCTTTACGTTTGAGCCAGTGTGAAGTGGGGTTTTACGTGTAGAAAGTTCTCCAGTTTCCCTAAATCTTCTGATTATATTATGGACTGTAGATGATGGAATCCCTAAATTCCTTGCAACTGAACATCTTTGTTTGTGTACTATTAAAACAGTTAAACCTGCTCCTGTTTTTAATGAGTATAATCAGAATCTAATTTATTGCCAAGTAAGTTCTCACATACAAGAAATTTGATGAGCTGTCATTTGTGCATAAAGACCAATAAAAAGAAAAACAAACATACTTCTGTAAGAAGTAAAGGAGTCAAATAGACACATGGGCAAAGTAAAGTTTACTGTCAGCACTAACTTTCTTTCCTTATGCAGTTTATGCAGCCAGCAGTGTTCTTTTCTTTTCTGTCTATTCATGAATTTGAAATATTGATGAGTTAGAAACCACGTCTTCACCACCTGTTCCTCAAATACAGACTGACTGAGAACTCCCAGCACGTGCACAAAAAGATTACGAAACAACCTTTTCCTCAAAACTGTGGATGGCTGCAGAAAATCACAACACCAGCACTCAGTGCAATGACAGACTCGGTGCAGTGACGGCTGTGCCTCTTATTCAAACATACAGTGTTAGGGGTATGACTGTATATGTGGTCATGGGTAATCTGCATGTCTTAAAATGTGGGAGGAAACCCACACAAACACGGGGAGAACATGCAGACTCCACACAGAAAGGCTACAGGTGGGAATCAATCCCATGACCTTCTTGGTTTGGGAGAAATGTGGGTTTGCATGTGTAGCAGGATGAGGTGATTAGTTCAGGTGACTTTCAGCTGGAGTCTGGTTTCAGCCCATCACTGCAGGAGAAGGCTCGCATTGTATAAGCTGAAATTAATCTAATCTTGGAATAAATCTCATTTATTAGTTTGAGTTTTTGCTTTCACTACCTTAATTTGATGATCTGTTAAATAGTTCACGATTTATGAGACAGATGCAGCCAGATTAAGTATTAAATAAAAGACATGAATAACTCAATCATCTTGATGTATCATTTTTATGCCCCACATGGTGCTTGCGCCGCAAGGTGGGGCATATAGTATCCGGGTTGTCTGTCTGTCCGACCGTCCGTCCAGCCGCAATTCGTTCGCCACAACGTAGCTCGGCACCTATTGCTCGCAAAAACTTCATATTTGGTGGGTACATGCCTTGGAGGAGTACTACTTGTTTGAAGGCTAATGACTTTTTATGGTCATTGTTGGCCACATCCTCTAAGTAAATATAATGTCAATCTTCAATTTTTCCACTGTGTATCCCAGATTAGATCAAACACATGAGGGTTCAACCAAATACCTACCCCACAGATGTACATATTACTGCACTTTACATGGAAAATAGTACTGCGCACAGGGCATTTTGTGATGAATGTCTCCAGTTTTGTTTTCACTGACTGAAATTATTGATCAGGTATTTTTCCCTCTATCCCTCAGATGATCTATGTGATGCGAAACCCAAAGGACAACATTGTTTCTTTCTACCACTTTAGCAAGGTCATGGCTGAACTGGAAACTTCTGGGAGCTTTGAAGATTTTCTGGAGGAGTATCTGTCAGGAAAAGGTGAGACAGTTCTGGCTGAAAGTCATAATGATAAAGAGACTATTCGGCCTTCAAGTGAGAAAAACATCTCCATTTTTTAACCCCATGTCTGTACATATTGTATCACTCTAGTAAGAGTCACAGCTGCCCCGTTTCCCTGTGAAAAAGGAGTGTGGCATGTTAAAACACCAAGAAACAAAGCATGACAAAGACAGTGAGATGTGACAATAAAGACGGTTCATGCACCAACAAGGACACTAACAGAGAAAATTAAATAATCAAACACAGAAACATAAAGATTTTCCTTAATCGACGATGTTTAGAGAATGACGGTGGAGATCGTAGAAATATACAGAATTTTATTGTATGAGATATATAAACGGTACATTGAAAAGATGACTTACGTGAAGGTAAACATACACACTTCTGAACTTGTCACTGCTTAACTGGCAACAAACCTCTGAAAACAGGCTTAGTTTCCAGTTCAGTCAGGTATGTAGAGGCTCTATGATGCTCCTCCGATTGGGAACTTAAAATTCCTGCTGAATATTTTGGGGAGCAGGTGATCCGATGGGGCCATGTTCAGAGGCGGATCATCCCACCTTCAGTAACTTAAAGTCCTACCACATATATGTTTCATGCGCTCACTAAACCAGCTGACTGTAATTTGTTAAACTCTTCGGGCAGGTAGATGAGCTCACCTGTTTTAGGAAACAAATCATGGGGTTTATACTCACTGAACCCGGGGTTAAAGCCCCCCCACACTCAATTATGCCTGTTTGTCAGACACGTCACATGTTGGACATGCATGGAATGTTTGCTGATGTGTCCCACAGTAACAAAACATCCACTAACTGATAAAACCTCGGCGTAAAAGCAAAACAGCATTACACAAGACAGCATCAGTTATCTCAGCTCTCCGAACGATGTGTTCCTTGCACTGATAAACGTGCTGGGCTCGTCTTTCAACAAACGTATTCCATCACAGCCCGCCGGTACTCAGAAAGAATACATGCTCTCATCTCATCAGATTAAAAGAGATGATAACAAGGTACAAGTCAGAGGATGGTGACCTTTAATGCACCACATCAATGGAGAAAAAAACCCACAAAACTAAACAAAAAACAACTTTGCATTTGTAATTCCCTGTAGACGTGTCTGCCACATACTGTTTGTCATGGCTACATTCATGTAACTGTCAGGTGGCAGGAAAGTTCCTAAGCATGATGCACGCTATGTGGTGCACGCTAAATACAGTACAGACCATCAAAACGTGTGTCTGGGGCTGGTCAGTACTACAACCGCACATCAGAAAAGGTTTGGACAATATGGAAAATGATCCTGATTTGACTTCGACTTCACTGCAGACATTCCATACTTTGTGTGGTCAATTTCATTTGCTGATAGACGCTCCTGCATTTAAGGGCTGAAACACATTTAAAAAAGATGTGATGACGTAATTTAGGGCTACTAATGAGGTAAAAATCTAATGATGTTATTTCTAACAGGTAATGATGATTGTAATCATGACATCTTATAAAAGCAGCACCCACAAAATCATCCATCCAATTTCTGTACCCACTTATCCCAAATGATAATGATTTAAGTTCTGATGTGAACCCACATGCAGAGAACAGAAAGGGCGAGGTCAAACAGCATTCTTTAATCAAAGCCAGTATTCAATTCCTTTCTGGAATTTCTCCAGACAGGAACCGTTTTTGTCAGGGACTGAGGTGGTGAGGCACAGTGGGTGGATGGACACCAATGCATGACTTTATCCAAAAAACTGGCCCAGGTCAATACACAAGAAGTCAATCAGTACAGGTGGAGGTACAGATGGTCCAGAGGCGAGGACCTGGTCGAACAACAAGCGAGGATCAGACACGGAGAAACAGGTTCACTGGTGCAGGCAGAGACGTGGTCAAAAACGGTGAGAGTCAAGCACAAAAAGACAGAGCAAAAACAAGACAAGGAAGGCTTAGAACGAGGGCAAGAGCACAAGGCATGAAGCACAATGAACAAGCAGTGAAACAGAGGAAAGCATGGACTTAAATACAACGGTTAGTCAGGGAGTGATGAGAAGCAGGTGCAGGGAAGAAGGTGTGGATGGATGAGACAGTGGAGTGACAGGTGAGCGTGTCAGAGCAAGCGAGGAAAAGTGGGTGACAAAACAAATGCGAAACAATAAGGAACTAATAATACCTAAAACACAAAATGTGCAGGAAACAATACACAAAAGAAAAAGCAGAAATAGAACAACAGAAAATTCAAGGATGGATCTAAACTAGAGGAGAAGTCAATAAGTGGCAGAAGTGTAACAGATAACTCAAGCCTAACGTGATCACACAGAATGACAAATAAAAAGCAAGAGAATAAACTAGAACAGAACTTGATGTGGCAGAAGCATCACAGATAATAAAATCAAAACTAAAGTGGAAGAAACAGAAAATAAACACTCAGGGTCGGGCTAGGGCCAAAACCTGACAGTTTTGTTCAGGCTCTTCCACAGAAGTGGGTGTGACAGACTTTCGAATGCCTTTATCAAGTCAACGAAGGTGAGGCCCAGCAGTTGGTGCTGCTCTCGACACTTTTCTTGCAATTGGTGGACAGTGACGATCATGTCTGTTGTCCCTCTTGATAGTTGGAAGCTCCTCTGGGTTTAAGACAGTTGTTGACAATTGGTGCAAGAACCTTTCCTGTGGTCGAGAGTAAGGAGATTCCACAATGGTTTCCACAGTCAAGCTTGTCTCCTTTCTGCTTGTAGACAGTGACAATCATTGAGTCTTTCAGATCTGTGTGTATTTCTTCTGGAGAAATTCTTCAAGCAAAAGTTCCAAACTCAAAAGCTGGCTTGGAGGTCACAAGAACAAAGTGTAGTTCAAAACCAGGAAGTCAAACCTGAAAAACAAGAACAAAGATAAGAGACAAACCAGGAAGCAGGAAAGCAGACTGGAGGTGATTATTTGGGGTACAGGTGCACAAATAACTGATGAACACAGCTGTGAAGGACAAAAAAGGAATAAAGTAAACCAAACAACAACAGGGAAGACCATGTCAAAGTAAAACAGGAAGTAGGGCAAATCTGAAAAAAACCTCTTTAATAAAACCAAAGCCGGACATTCAGAGAAAAAAAAAAAAAACTTCAGTAAGACTGAACCAGATACACATTTAAATATAAAGCAGAACTAAAATACTAAATAGGCACAAAGAAAAAAAAAAAGCAATAACTACAAGAACATGGAACAGAAACTTAACTAAAACTGGAATGAAAATAAATGCAAAACTGAGAACAAACCTGCATGTCTTTGGGAAAAGCTGAAACGCCACACAGAAAGAACCAGGTGGGAAGAGAACCTGGAACATTCTCACTATAAGGTACCAGTGCTAACCACTAAGCCACCGTGTCACTCCAGCACTAAAGCAACATCACACAAAGTCTTGGAGGAACAAAAAATTGTCAGAACACCTGTAGTTTATCAACAAATGAATGAGAAAATTATTAAAAGTTTAAAAACCATGTTCCTCAAAGAATGATTGGATATGATTCACATATTTCTCCATTTACTGCTCAGAAAATCATCAAATGATTCAAGGAATCTGGAGGAATTTCAGGGAGTAAAGGACAATCGCACAAGTCAAAGCTTTGCACAAGTGATCTCAGATCCCTCAGATGAAACAGCATCAAGAACTATCATTCTAATCCAATTACATTTTTTCCGCAAGTCTGACTGGTTAGTCGTGTGAGATTTCAGACCATAAAATATCGCGTGGACAGCGGCAAAATATTAAAACAGTTTCAGATTTGATGTGTTACTTTGCCCTTGACCGGGTATTAGTGACAACGATGCCGAAATGGATTAATTTAAACTCTATATGAAAGGATTGATGTGGATTCTGCTCACAGATTTTCCAGGATAGCATGAAGATGCTGTTGCCACGGTAAGCTTTGACGAGTCAACCACACCCTTTGTCTGCATAACAGTTTTATCAAACTACTTTATTATGCGGATTAAGATGTAGCCTTCAGTGGTGGACACGGATCTGTGCAAACGTTGGAATTGGATCAGAATGGGAATAACCTGTTTGTATCTGATGATTTGCGGACGTTAATGCTGGATTACGGTCGCAAATTTGCAACTGTAATGCAGCATTGACATTAACATTAGCATTAACATCACTTTGAGCAGATGGGATCAGTTAATCAGTGAAACCACCTGGTGGAGTGGGCGGTCACAAAGAAAACCTGCACCCTCTCTTTCCAATCTGGAAGGAGCTGAATACCCATGGTCTACTGGTGAAGCATTGGACTTCAAACCACAGGATCCTCGCTCCTCAATCCCCCAGTTGCTCCCGGTGTGTAGTGGGCATCTTACATGGCAGCACCCTGACATCGGTGTGTGAGTGTGAATGTGAGGCATAACTGTAAAATGTTTTGAGCTTCTGATGCAGATAGGAAAGCGCTGTATACCGTATTTCCTTAATTAAACGCCTGATATTAAATATGGCCTGCCTCATTTAATTGCTGGGTCAAAACCGTCAGAAAAAATAAGCGCTGGTCTTGTTTAAAAGCTCGGTCATTCTCTTAGCAACCAGATGTCTCTACCTGGCAGAATGTCCATGTGAGCAGTTGTAGGCGTCGCTTCTTTAAATTAGTCTTTATGTACAATTTTTAGGTTCTGGTGTGATGAAAAAAAATTGTGTTATATGTATATTAAAAAGGGTTATATTTGATTGAGTCACTCTTTTTTCTAAGTCCGCTGCAAAGTGGTACCTTAAAATCCTAAGATGAAACGGCATGCCATAGTGTCAGCTGCAGAGGAATGATGGTAGGTGGCACACTGGTATGGTTTTGATTTAGCACTGTATTGATTTCTTACCATCCCATTATCAGATATTGAGAACGTCGACCTAGACGCTACATGACTGATGTAAAATGGTTGTCGTTGGTTCGCGACACCCAGGGACCTGAGTGAAACTTATAAATTACAGAGCAGGCAGCAAGCAGCAGTTAGTTAATACTCGCCTGCCTTGTTTAGGCAGTTTGAAAAAAATAAACGCCCGGGTCATTAATCATGGAAATAAGGGTAAATACAGTCCATTCATCGTTTTGCTGTTGTGATATCAAAATCTCATAATACAGTTGAAGCTGCATTGATATTTTTGTTCAGTGCAGATTATTGATGCTGGAATCAGGTCCACACAGGTACACGTCTGACAGTCAAGTCCAGGAAGTCACTGACAGCCTGGTCTTAGTTTTGATCCAAGACACTCTGATTACTTGTTCAGCTTATAAAATGCTGCATTTAGGGCATCCATTGCCAACAAAGGCCTCTAAGGCACTGGTTTCCACAGCCCTAACCAATGCCCAGCTCAGGCAAGCATTGGACAGTGTAGTGGATTGTCATTGTGACAATCCCTTGGTGGTGAGGAGGATGGTCTCTTGTTCGATTCCCAGACAGGATGGTGGACCCAGAGATAACTGAACAGGCCCAGTCTTGATGAGCACCATTTCTGACAGACGCTGCACATGGTTGCTGTGAGTAGCTTCTGCTTATGGTGATCTTGCCCTCTTTCCTTCCTCCTTTGCCTCTTTTCAAAGACGACCACTCCCATGTGGATCATTGCTCCCCAGCTGTCTCAGTCACTCTCTTGTTCTTCTCAGGTCTTCCAGGTGATGGAGCAGCTCTTGAGGTTGTGTTTCAGGAAGTCTGTGTAGCATTTCTTGTGCCCTTCTCTGGACCATTTGCTGCACTAGGAGTAGAAGATTTGCTTGTCAAGTCCACCTAAGCTGGTTCTTGATGATGTTGTGTGGCTTCAGCCAAGAGACTGATGTTAATACAGTCGTCTTTTCACTCGATGTGGAGGATACTCCTCAGGCAGCATTGGTGGAATCACTTGACGGTCTTCATTGTCAGATTATAGTCAGGTCCAGGTCTCAGTTCCATACAGCAGGTTTGGCATGATGGGGATTTTTGTCTCGTGCCAGAGGTCTCTGTTGTTAAAAACACTGATGCAAAGGCAGTTCATACACACGAGTTGGTGTTGGATCTCTTTGTCAATGTCGGCATTTGATGGCACTTGGTTTCCCAGGTTTGGAATGTGGGTCACTTTTTCCAAAACATGTCCATGGTGTTTCACAGCAGGAAGCCTTGGACTGACCATTTTGGGTGGAGGCTGATACAGGATCTGTGTCTCCTTCAGGTTGATGTAAAGATCACGCTTCGTGTAGGCTTCATAAAAGGTTTCAAGGATTTTCTTCCATGAAGGATGGCATGCTACTGTTGTTGGAATACTGGAAGTCCAGGAGAGAAGTGATGGTGATTTTCTTCTTGGCTCTCAGTACAGGATGTCATTTAATGGTGGCACCTTGTCCTTGATAATGAAGAGTGTTGGAGCGATGATGCAGCTCTATTTTACTCTTGACTGAACATTGACAACTTCAGTTTTTGTTCCATTTAACAGAACTGTGGTGAACATATCATCATAGAGAAGACGTAGGATCTTGATGAATTTCTCCGGATAGGCAGTTTTGCTCAGGGCCTTCCACAGAAGTGGGTGTGAGAGACTGTTGAATGCCTTTGTCAACAAAGGTGAGGCAAAGCAGTTGGTGCTGCTCTTGACACTTTTCTTGCAATTGGTGGACAGTGATGATCATGTCTGTTGTCCCTCTTGATGGTTGGAAGCTCCTCTGGGTTTCAGGAAGAATGTTTTCTGCTGGTGCTTTCAGACAGTTGTTGACAATTGGTGCAAGAACCTTTCCTGTGGTCGAGAGTAAGGAGATTCCACAATGGTTTCCACAGTCAAGCTTGTCTCCTTTCTGCTTGTAGACAGTGACAATCATTGAGTCTTTCAGATCTGTGTGTATTTCTTCTGGAAAATACAGAATTTATCTCTAACAAATGCCAGTATTTACTTATATTGTCCAGTTACTTGCTGGCTCTTAATTTGGAGAAAAATGGCTTTTACTGGTAAATGCATAATGTGATATTTTTGTTCAACCTCTTGAATTAAGCCAAAATGTTTATTCTACAAGTGCATCTTCATTGTCTCACTGCTCCACCATCATTACCAACTTTTAGAATTGCTTTATCCTGCTGTTTATTTGGCAAAGTAAATGAAATTCCATTCTGCTTCTCCCTGCGTAAATACAAATTTTGAAACAGGACAAACTGGTTCTTCACAGTATGGGTCATGGATAAATTATGATCTGTTATATCCCGTAAAACACACCTACGTCCTTTTTTTGTATTTGTCAGACAAAAAAATATTGAACTCCTTGTATATCAAGCTGAGTGTACCACCACAAGTACCTGATTTAACACAGGTGGCTTTAGGGATAGGAGTTGGACTACTAATATGTAGACTGGGGTTTGATTGTCCTTGGACAACACAAGACATGTGCATCGTCCCAGTTGATGTCTGCTAAACTCTATTCTTAAGATCTAAATTTGGGTATAACTTTGGTTGACATGATGATCGTTCACAACATCCATTTTACCCTGGTACAGTTATGGGAGGATCCTGGTTTGACCACATCAGAGAGTGGCACGCTGAAAGACAAGAGTACAACATCCTATTCCTGACCTACGAGGACATGAACTTGGTAAAACTGTTTTCTTTGACTGCTGAATGATATAGAATGATTTGTATTGACATTGTACATTGCATCAAACAAATGAATCATTTGTACCAAGAGACCAGAATGTTCCCTCTGGTCTGCTACAGTACTATTCAGTCTTTTGTCATTACCCATAATCAATCAATTCAATCAATTTTTTTTTTATATAGCGCCAAATCACAACAAACAGTTGCCCCAAGGCGCTTTATATTGTAAGGCAAGGCCATACAATAATGATGTAAAACCCCAACGGTCAAAACGACCCCCTGTGAGCAAGCACTTGGCTACAGTGGGAAGGAAAAACTCCCTTTTAACAGGAAGAAACCTCCAGCAGAACCAGGCTCAGGGAGGGGCAGTCTTCTGCTGGGACTGGTTGGGGCTGAGGGAGAGAACCAGGAAAAAGACATGCTGTGGAGGGGAGCAGAGATCGATCACTAATGATTAAATGCAGAGTGGTGCATACAGAGCAAAAAGAGAAAGAAACAGTGCATCATGGGAACCCCCCAGCAGTCTACGTCTATAGCAGCATAACTAAGGGATGGTTCAGGGTCACCTGATCCAGCCCTAACTATAAGCTTTAGCAAAAAGGAAAGTTTTAAGCCTAATCTTAAAAGTAGAGAGGGTGTCTGTCTCCCTGATCTGAATTGGGAGCTGGTTCCACAGGAGAGGAGCCTGAAAGCTGAAGGCTCTGCCTCCCATTCTACTCTTACAAACCCTAGGAACTACAAGTAAGCCTGCAGTCTGAGAGCGAAGCGCTCTATTGGGGTGATATGGTACTACGAGGTCCCTAAGATAAGATGGGACCTGATTATTCAAAACCTTATAAGTAAGAAGAAGAATTTTAAATTCTATTCTAGAATTAACAGGAAGCCAATGAAGAGAGGCCAATATGGGTGAGATATGCTCTCTCCTTCTAGTCCCCGTCAGCACTCTAGCTGCAGCATTTTGAATTAACTGAAGGCTTTTTAGGGAACTTTTAGGACAACCTGATAATAATGAATTACAATAGTCCAGCCTAGAGGAAATAAATGCATGAATTAGTTTTTCAGCATCACTCTGAGACAAGACCTTTCTGATTTTAGAGATATTGCGTAAATGCAAAAAAGCAGTCCTACATATTTGTTTAATATGCGCTTTGAATGACATATCCTGATCAAAAATGACTCCAAGATTTCTCACAGTATTACTAGAGGTCAGGGTAATGCCATCCAGAGTAAGGATCTGGTTAGACACCATGTTTCTAAGATTTGTGGGGCCAAGAACAATAACTTCAGTTTTATCTGAGTTTAAAAGCAGGAAATTAGAGGTCAACCATGTCTTTATGTCTGTAAGACAATCCTGCAGTTTAGCTAATTGGTGTGTGTCCTCTGGCTTCATGGATAGATAAAGCTGGGTATCATCTGCGTAACAATGAAAATTTAAGCAATACCGTCTAATAATACTGCCTAAGGGAAGCATATATAAAGTGAATAAAATTGGTCCTAGCACAGAACCTTGTGGAACTCCATAATTAACTTTAGTCTGTGAAGAAGATTCCCCATTTACATGAACAAATTGTAATCTATTAGACAAATATGATTCAAACCACCGCAGCGCAGTGCCTTTAATACCTATGGCATGCTCTAATCTCTGTAATAAAATTTTATGGTCAACAGTATCAAAAGCAGCACTGAGGTCTAACAGAACAAGCACAGAGATGAGTCCACTGTCCGAGGCCATAAGAAGATCATTTGTAACCTTCACTAATGCTGTTTCTGTACTATGATGAATTCTAAAACCTGACTGAAACTCTTCAAATAGACCATTCCTCTGCAGATGATCAGTTAGCTGTTTTACAACTACCCTTTCAAGAATTTTTGAGAGAAAAGGAAGGTTGGAGATTGGCCTATAATTAGCTAAGATAGCTGGGTCAAGTGATGGCTTTTTAAGTAATGGTTTAATTACTGCCACCTTAAAAGCCTGTGGTACATAGCCAACTAACAAAGATAGATTGATCATATTTAAGATCGAAGCATTAAATAATGGTAGGGCTTCCTTGAGCAGCCTGGTAGGAATGGGGTCTAATAAACATGTTGATGGTTTGGATGAAGTAACTAATGAAAATAACTCAGACAGAACAATCGGAGAGAAAGAGTCTAACCAAATACCGGCATCACTGAAAGCAGCCAAAGATAACGATACGTCTTTGGGATGGTTATGAGTAATTTTTTCTCTAATAGTTAAAATTTTGTTAGCAAAGAAAGTCATGAACTCATTACTAGTTAAAGATAATGGAATACTCAGCTCAATAGAGCTCTGACTCTTTGTCAGCCTGGCTACAGTGCTGAAAAGAAACCTGGGGTTGTTCTTATTTTCTTCAATTAGTGATGAGTAGAAAGATGTCCTAGCTTTACGGAGGGCTTTTTTATAGAGCAACAGACTCTTTTTCCAGGCTAAGTGAAGATCTTCTAAATTAGTGAGACGCCATTTCCTCTCCAACTTACGGGTTATCTGCTTTAAGCTACGAGTTTGAGAGTTATACCATGGAGTCAGACACTTCTGATTTAAAGCTCTCTTTTTCAGAGGAGCTACAGCATCCAAAGTTGTCTTCAATGAGGATGTAAAACTATTGACGAGATACTCTATCTCCCTTACAGAGTTTAGGTAGCTACTCTGCACTGTGTTGTTATATGGCATTAGAGAACATAAAGAAGGAATCATATCCTTAAACCTAGTTACAGCGCTTTCTGAAAGACTTCTAGTGTAATGAAACTTATTCCCTACTGCTGGGTAGTCCATCAGAGTAAATGTAAATGTTATTAAAAAATGATCAGACAGAAGGGAGTTTTCAGGGAATACTGTTAAGTCTTCTATTTCCATACCATAAGTCAGAACAAGATCTAAGATATGATTAAAGTGGTGGGTGGACTCATTTACTTTTTGAGCAAAGCCAATAGAGTCTAATAATAGATTAAATGCAGTGTTGAGGCTGTCATTCTCAGCATCTGTGTGGATGTTAAAATCGCCCACTATAATTATCTTATCTGAGCTAAGCACTAAGTCAGACAAAAGGTCTGAAAATTCACAGAGAAACTCACAGTAACGACCAGGTGGACGATAGATAATAACAAATAAAACTGGTTTTTGGGACTTCCAATTTGGATGGACAAGACTAAGAGACAAGCTTTCAAATGAATTAAAGCTCTGTCTGGGTTTTTGATTAATTAATAAGCTGGAATGGAAGATTGCTGCTAATCCACCGCCCCGGCCCGTGCTACGAGCATTCTGACAGTTAGTGTGACTCGGGGGTGTTGACTCATTTAAACTAACATATTCATCCTGCTGTAACCAGGTTTCTGTTAGGCAGAATAAATCAATATGTTGATCAATTATTATATCATTTACCAACAGGGACTTAGAAGAGAGAGACCTAATGTTTAATAGACCACATTTAACTGTTTTAGTCTGTGGTGCAGTAGAAGGTGCTATATTATTTTTTCTTTTTGAATTTTTATGCTTAAATAGATTTTTGCTGGTTATTGGTAGTCTGGGAGCAGGCACCGTCTCTACGGGGATGGGGTAATGAGGGGATGGCAGGGGGAGAGAAGCTGCAGAGAGGTGTGTAAGACTACAACTCTGCTTCCTGGTCCCAACCCTGGATAGTCACGGTTTGGAGGATTTAAGAAAATTAGCCAGATTTCTAGAAATGAGAGCTGCTCCATCCAAAGTGGGATGGATGCCGTCTCTCCTAACAAGACCAGGTTTTCCCCAGAAGCTTTGCCAATTATCTATGAAGCCCACCTCATTTTTTGGACACCACTCAGACAGCCAGCAATTCAAGGAGAACATGCGGCTAAACATGTCACTCCCGGTCTGATTGGGGAGGGGCCCAGAGAAAACTACAGAGTCCGACATTGTTTTTGCAAAGTTACACACCGATTTAATGTTAATTTTAGTGACCTCCGATTGGCGTAACCGGGTGTCATTACTGCCGACGTGAATTACAATCTTACCAAATTTACGCTTAGCCTTAACCAGCAGTTTCAAATTTCCTTCAATGTCGCCTGCTCTGGCCCCCGGAAGACAATTGACTATGGTTGCTGGTGTCGCTAACTTCACATTTCTCAAAACAGAGTCGCCAATAACCAGAGTTTGATCCTCGGCGGGTGTGTCGTCGAGTGGGGAAAAACGGTTAGAAATGTGAACGGGTTGGCGGTGTACACGGGGCTTCTGTTTAGGGCTACGCTTCCTCCTCACAGTCACCCAGTCAGCCTGCTTTCCCGGCTGCTCGGGATCTGCCAGAGGGGAACTAACGGCGGCTAAGCTACCTTGGTCCGCACCGACTACAGGGGCCTGGCTAGCTGTAGAATTTTCCACGGTGCGGAGCCGAGTCTCCAATTCGCCCAGCCTGGCCTCCAAAGCTACGAATAAGCTACACTTATTACAAGTACCATTACTGCTAAAGGAGGCCGAGGAATAACTAAACATTTCACACCCAGAGCAGAAAAGTGCGGGAGAGACAGGAGAAGCCGCCATGCTAAATCGGCTAAGAGCTAGTAGCTACGCTAAGCTAGCGGATTCCTAAAAACACGCAAAGTGAATAATGTGTAAATAATTTAGAGGTGATTCAGCAGAATGAGTGCTTTAGTTAAGGCACGTAAAGATTACACTGGGAAACAAATCGTAATCTAGATAACTAGATCAATCTAACTGCGCAGATTAAACAGCTAACAGATACAGAAAAACACCGCTGTGCTCCGGAACAGGAAGTGATACAATACCGCAGTGAGAGCCAACCACCAGTAGAGGCAAGCAAGAGGAATTCATAAGGCAAGGCCATATGGCAACACACTGGGGAATTCCCCTTTGGCTAACCTGGTAAAACCTTGGTCTCCGGTCCAAGGAATCTGGTGTTGGAACCCCACTGTGATATGCCACTCTATGCATTGCATTATGGGTAATGACAAAACACTGCATTTGGTCAACATGGTAGCAGGGCGGTCGATAAATGTCAAAAACAATGTTCATTTCAACACCCTTCTAAAAAATTTTTGAGAGGCATTTAAATTTTCTTTTGCCTTCTTTTATTTTTAATATTTTTTTTAGAATTTGAAGGCAACGGTGAATAAAATGTGCACTTTCTTGGGGAAAAACCTCAGTGAGGCGGCTATTGATCAAGTTGTTGAAAAATCACTGTTTGAAAATATGAAGAAAAACCCAAAAGCCAACTATGAGTGTGTCCCCAAGATCACAGTGAGGGGAAACTTTATGCGCAAAGGTGATGTTGCCATGTTCTATACACAGATATATTCATCAATTCAATTCAGTATTGATTTATGTACTTGCTAATTATTTATTTTACTGCTACAGGTAAGATTGGTGACTGGAAAAACACCTTCACTGTGGCCCAGAGTGAAAGATTTAATCAAATTCTTCAGGAGCGACTCGGTGACCTGGGCTTGACCTTCATCTGGGACTCGACAGAACAACCTTAATAAATGATATTTATTCATTTATTTTTTTTTGAGTTAGAAACCTGAAACTGAACATAACCTTAGAGAAATAAAAATTTTCACCATTATCTGTTACTACTACTCCCAAGTTGTAAATTATTAATTTGTAATGAAAAACATCCATTAAAATGCTGGCTAACGAGTGCCAGGACATCATATTTGTATGGAGCCTGTTCATTTTGGCTCCATACACTGTGTTCCACTGAGCAACTCCACTACCGTTTTGTAAAAATGTGTCTATTAGACTAATGATCAGATGACACCAGATCAAATTGTTTGTATGTGAGAAATTATGTTACGGTTCGTGCGTGAGTGGGAGACGAACCCAGAAGCAGGGAGCAGAGAGAAGATATTAATCACGGATTTATTACTCTGGAGCTGTTTGACAGATGAATTACAGAGTATCAATGTGCAAACTGTCTAGCCGCGTGGGGACCGGCCGCTCAGCGGTGGAACCAGCGGATCCGCAGTTCGGTCGATCCCGGTGGATGGATTAGAAGCCAGGTGGCCGCCCGCAGGCTGTTGACGCCGTCTGGGAAGGTTCACAAGGTCTCTGGCGAGGATGTAGTGCAGAGTCCAGCTTTATATACAGATGTTGATGAGATATGGAACAGGTGTGTCGATCAGCTTGCGGCACGCCATCTGTGCAGAGTAGAGGAGAAAAGCAGCAGCAGCAGCAGGCAGCCCACAACAAATTACTTGGTAATAAATTTGATTCAGATTCTTTTGGCAGGTAGACAGTTTTAGTGGACTTTGCCTTGACTGTAGTCTGTTTAGGTGTCACAAATACAATCTGGCAAAACTGTGCCGTCTTTCTGGGGTCTTTATTCTGGACAGAACAATTGGATTTCACATGGTATGAAATAAAAATAAAACAAGGATAAAGTACTGGGAGTTTGACTATGTGCTTGTTACAAAACAAGCAAACAAACAACAAACTGTTCGACTTTACTTGTGTGCTTTGAAATCTTCAAACACCTACTGCATTCTCTTAACAGAGTAAAAAACAATAACCTCGTAAATATAAACTACACTCAACAAAAATATAAATGCAACACTTTTGGTTTTGCTCCCATTTTGTATGAGATGAACTCAAAGATCTAAAACTTTTTCCACATATACAATATCACCATTTCTCTCAAATATTGTTCACAAACCAGTCTGAATCTGTGATAGTGAGCACTTCTCCTTTGCTGAGGTAATCCATCCCACCTCACAGGTGTGCCATATCAAGATGCTGATTAGACTCCATGATTAGTGCACAGGTGTGCCTTAGACTGCCCACAATAAAAGGCCACTCTGAAAGGTGCAGTTTTATCACACAGCACAATGCCACAGATGTCACAAGATTTGAGGGAGCATGCAATTGGCATGCTGACAGCAGGAATGTCAACCAGAGCTGTTGCTCGTGTATTGAATGTTCATTTCTCTACCATAAGCCGTCTCCAAAGGCGTTTCAGAGAATTTGGCAGTACATCCAACCAGCCTCACAACCGCAGACCACGTGTAACCACACCAGCCCAGGACCTCCACATCCAGCATGTTCACCTCCAAGATCGTCTGAGACCAGCCACCCGGACAGCTGCTGGAACAATCGGTTTGCATAACCAAAGAATTTCTGCACAAACTGTCAGAAACCATCTCAGGGAAGCTCATTTGCATGCTCGTCGTCCTCATCGGGTTCTCGACCTGACTCCAGTTCGTCGTCGTAACCGACTTGAGTGGGCAGATGCTCACATTCGCTGCCGTTTGGCACGTTGGAGAGGTGTTCTCTTCACGGATGATGCGAAGGAGATGTGTTGCACTGCATGAGGCAAATGGTGGTCACACCAGATACTGACTGGTATCCCCCCCCCCCCCCCAATAAAACAAAACTGCACCTTTCAGAGTGGCCTTTTATTGTGGGCAGTCTAAGGCACACCTGTGCACTAATCATGGTGTCTAATCAGCATCTTGATATGGCACACCTGTGAGGTGGGATGGATTATCTCAGCAAAGGAGAAGTGCTCACTATCACAGATTTCGACTGGTTTGTGAACAATATTTGAGGGAAATGGTGATATTGTGTATGTGGAAAAGGTTTTAGATCTTTGAGTTCATCTCATACAAAATGGGAGCAAAACCAAAAGTGTTGCATTTATATTTTTGTTGAGTATAGTACCGAAGACTGAAAAAATAAAATAAAAAAATCAATCAATCAATCAATCAACTTTTTTCTTGTATAGCGCCAAATCACAACAAACAGTTGCCCCAAGGCAAATAACCACAGTGGGTCAGAAAATCTCCACATACTAAACGGTCGGCAATGGTTGAGCTTCTCTACCACTACATCACCTCTACTAGTCGAGCTGTTCTGCTGGACACAACCAACATCAGCGTTACCAACTGACTTCAACTCAGCTCCTCTGTACTTTGGCGACCTGGATGCTGGTCGACATAAATCAACTTTTCATTCTCTGTTGGCAAATGACGGGCGAATCCTCAGAGTGTGAATGGAGCGAGACTTCTCAGGTGTTTCTTAGAGATTTTTGAGAATCTGCTACACCGGCCAGCATCAGCCACTTTGTGACATCATGTGAACAGGCTCAGAATGAGAAGATACCGGTTCTA
Source organism: Thalassophryne amazonica (assembly GCF_902500255.1). NCBI lineage: Eukaryota > Metazoa > Chordata > Actinopteri > Batrachoidiformes > Batrachoididae > Thalassophryne > Thalassophryne amazonica. The sequence goes on along the minus strand of NC_047118.1, from coordinate 182,378 downwards.
CACTGACTCCTGGAAAGTATCTTACTATTGATACTCCACAACAGCCATGTGCTCCCCCCCACGAGCATGATCCAACTCAAACTCAGTGACAACACAGACAGCACTGTGAAACGAGCAAAACAAAGAGTCCACTTGTGGAGGAAACTCAGTTGCTTTGGTGTCAGTAGAAATATCTTATGAAGCTTTTATCAAACACTTGCTAAGAGTTTTTTAACATTTTCTTGAATATGCTGCTTTTACGGTCTATCTGTGAAAAGCAAGAAGTGTCTGAATGACATCATCAGGGTGTGCGCCAAAATTACTGGTGTCCAACGTACGGACCTCTGGCTCTCTCTGGAAAATACAAGTGGTCCAGAAAGCCTGATCGTGTACTTGGCAGTGAATTCGTATCCAGGGCATCAGGTCGGCGGTATTATGTGCCCATTTGAAAAACAAACTGTTATGCAAATTCTTTATTCCTTTGGCTGTAAGGTTGCTAAATGCAGAAGGGCAGAGATGAATTGGGATGATTTTGCATCTTGCTCTGCTGTTCCGTCACTGGATGTGATTGTTTCATCCAACGATGTAATAAAATCAATGGCATTTATTTATTTGTCTATTTGTCTGTTAGCAGGATTACATCAAAACTACTGCACAGATTTTGATTAAATTTTTACCACAGATAGATATTAGCCCATGGAAGACGCCACTTAATTTTGGAAGTGATCCGGATCCGCATCTGGATTCTGGATTAAGATTTCACTTCACAGATTCTCACCAAATTTGCACCACATATTAGCCCATGGAAGACTTCACTGAATTCAGGAGATGATCTGGATCTGCATTCTGGATCAAGATTTTACTTCATGGATTCTCACCAAATTTGCACCACATATTAGCCCATGGAAGACTCCACTGAATTTTGGAGGTGATCCGGATCCGGATTGATGGATTTCAGAAATCTGGGATTGCTCTTGTTGTTGATGTGATGATGTTTGATTGTGGATGTTATTGGTTGTTTATTTATTTCCTTATCTCTTTATCATATTTATTCTGTAATTATGGGTTGACTGTATAAATGAATTTCCCTTCTTTAATAGTCATCTGAATCTGAATGATCCAGCATGCAGGATGAGGTGATGCCACCAAATCATCTGGGAGTGGCAGACAGATGGCCATGATCTGGAGGTGCAGATGGACCTCCTGGGACCTTACCAATCAGGGTCCAGGACAGCACCATTGTGTGGTGAACGTGGCTAAGTGGGGCACTGGCACATACTCCCAGACCTGACCCTGTATCACAAGCCTGTTTTGTGTTCCAAGTTGCTTCAGTTAGAAATAAGGAGTTTTAAAGAAAACAACACACACCCCAATGATTAATTAACAGATTATTTGAACAGACATGATATCTCTTCTATTGTGTACTTTTCTTTATCCACTGGTCAAATTCAGCACTGAATTTTACACTAGACCACAGATGACCGACTGGGTTGACCACAATTGACTGGGTTGACAGTATAAGAAAGAATGGATGAATTTGGTGATGGTTGAGGGTGTTAATATTTCTTTAACTGGACTTATTCATTTTGTAAAGCTGAGGACTGATGACCATCAAGGCCACTGTTGCTTGGAGCAGCATGTAGACAGACAGAAAAAAGTATTTGTGCTACAAAGACACAATTAGGGTTAGGGGAATGGAAAAAATCCCGACCCCCATATATCATAGGGCCAGGTGCTGCAGAGGCCATTCTCCCATCCTGTCTCCCCCTCCCCTACAGAAAAGGCCACTGTGGGCGGTTCCATTGGTCCCCATGGCCACCATAATGATGGCCACGGCGGACTGTAATCCAATTGGACATATTCCTATAACAAATTTTTCTTTAAAACAAAGAAACAACTAGCAAAATTGCTGTATGTAATAACAATAATAAAAAAAGAGAAATAGCAACAACTAAAAGAGCAGCAAATTTGCCGTACACTTCTGGGTATCTCAATCCCCTGAAATAAAACTAACTAAAAGAAACCATCAAACTCACCAAAATTAGTGAGACAAACAGAAATAAAATTTAAAACAACTAAGGAAACAACAATTTTGTTGTACAATAACCTTCTGGTTTTTTTCACTCAAAAAAACAAACAAACACAAAAAGCACTCAAATGTGCAATCCTTTTAAACAAAATCAATCTCCCCGAAACACCAAAAAAACCCAAAAAACAAAAACAAAAAAAAAAAACACGAAAAAGCGGGTTAGGGTTAGGGTTAGGGGTTAGAGGTTAGGGTTAGGGTTAGGGTTATGACAAATCTCAAATTTATTAGCCTGGGGTTATAAATGATGAACTTTTACCTAAAACTCACAAAAATTACTTTGGTTTTGCCAGATCTTGAAAAAACCTCCCGCACCTAAGACAGTTTCATATTTCACATTAAAACACCTTGCGGCTCAAACACTCTTTTTATAACATGTCAGTTTTACATACAATACACATGAGGAATACATGAAAATGAGTACATATAGCATTTGTAGTGTTTTTAATAGTGTTTCAGATTTGTGTATTAGTGTTAATAAATTTGCTGTTAAGATATTTGTCTGTTTTGCAAGTAGATGATTCCTTTTTCCAGTGAGTAGAGAAGCATTTCACAGCTTTGGGACACTTAAGTTTGGATATTGATGACAGCAGGACTTCATAATCCATCTCTGAATAGTGTTGGTTATAAAACCAGGCCCGCGACCCAGCTGTTCTCGCCACTTTGGAAGAAGGAAAATGCAATAAGTGCAAAAATTCCTTGTGAGTTCTACCTGGCCCTGTGAAGTGATGGCAGCTTGTGCCATTTGATGTGAGACCATTTTTCCTCCGTTTTGTAAAACTTGTATGCTGCACAAAGCTCAAATAGGAATTTAAAATCATGTCTCCAGCCAAGGTTCTCATACTCTGGTATCCCTTCTGTGCCCATGTGTGCATTTTGCAAATCATCATACTGTTCCAAAATCTCATCAATAAACTCGTAGTTAATGTTAGGTGACCGTGACCATATAGGAAAAAAAGAAGTCCAGCACATGTCGCAGAACCCTAACCCTAACCCGTTTCCTCTCAATGTGGATCAATGAATTATGTGGTTGTGGTTGAAAGATGTTGCAGTTAGACCATTATTTGCGGTGAGTACACGCGTTGTATTAAACGGTACGTGTAAAACTGTGTTCTTGTCAGGTTTTTTCCCCACCTGGACCTGTGTAATGACTTTCTCTCTCTGCAGAACCCCAGCTCAGCACCTCTCATTTATTATTATAAGCAGAAGGACAGTATGTATCATGGCACACAACATAATTATATAGTATTATTATTATCATTATCTGTATAAGATGATATCATGTTATTAGTAGTATTATTATATGTTATCATTAGCATTATATGAAGTTATCAAAGTAGCAAATAAGCCATGAGACATAACAACTCCCCCTGCTGACATGACCTTAAGTCACATCACCTAAGACAAAAGTGTAATACAAAAATAAAAGCAAAAACAACACATACGAGGTCTGTTAGAAAAGTATCCGACCTTTTTATTTTTTTCAAAAACCATATGGATTTGAATCACGTGTGATTGCATCAGCCAAGCTTGAACCTTCATGCGCATGCGTGAGTTTTTTCACACCTGTCGGTTGCGTCATTCGCCTGTGAGCAGGCTTTGTGTGAGCAATGGTCCACCCCTCTCGTCGGATTTTTATTGCGAATAAAATGTCTGAACGATTTGGAGCTTTGCAGCAACAAATTTTTCCAGAAACTGTGAGAGACCTCCAGGTGGACACCGTTCGGAAAATTCAGATGGCTTTCAGGGATGATTTTATGGGGATTACACAGATTAAGGAGTGCTCCAGCCGGTTTAAAGACCACCCACAGCTGCTGAGAGCATGTCGCGCTCCGAGCGCCAATCGACAGGCTGAATCAACCAGATCATTTCCAACGTGAAGGCTTTGTTGATCCGGGACGTCGTCTGACTTACACAAAAATGGCAGGAGACGTGGACATCAGTACTTTTTCGGCACATTCCACTGTTACAGGAGTTTTTTCATGGAAAGAGAAGAGGAGAGATTCGCCACAGAGCCGTTCATGGCGCGGCACAAAACCACCTCCGTGTTGGTCTCACAGGATGGCTTTCAGATGGCTTTCAGGTGGCTTTCGGTGGCTTTTCAGTCATGTGAGTATCCGAGAAATTGTGGATGAGCCTGGACATGCCAGAACATGTCCTGTGAGGCTTCATCACGGTGTTGCCTTGCGCCATGCGGCACCGCCGCGACGCGCGGAATTCTTCCACACGTCTGTCTCAATGTGCCGAAAAAGTGCTGATGTCCACGTCTTCCGCAATTCCTGTGCTAGTCAGACGACGTCCCGGATAAAACACAGTGTCCAGTTTGGAAATGAGCGGCACATTCCACTGTTACATGAGTTTTTGTCATGGAAAGAAGAGCAGAGGAATTCTGCGTGTTGCGGTGGTGCCGCATGGTGCAAAGCAACGTCGTGATGAAGCCTCACAGGACATGTTCTGGCATGTCCAGGCTACATGGTTAGATGGCTAACCAAGCCAATCTTCGCTCTAAATTTTCTGCTGCAGTGTGGGCACGAAATGTCTGGCTGGGAAAGGGAGCTTGACCAGTCTTTCCAGCGTTGTCGCTTTTGCTGCAGTTTTTGGATGTGTTTTACTTCAGAGTCCACTACGCCTGTTTTGACTGAGGCATGCCTAGCAGGACGGTCTTGTGCAACTTCTTCCCAGGATTCAGGTGGGATGTTACAGCACTTCAGGGATGCTTTGAGGGTGTCTCTATAGCTGTTTCACTGTCCACCACAAGATCTCCTCCATTCCTTGAGCTCCCCATAGTATTAGACGCTTTGGGAGGTGGGTTGTTTTCCATGCAGTGTACATGGCCAGCCCTTCGAAGCTGGGAGCACATGAGTGTGACGCGAATGCTGTCCATCTGAGGTCGCTTGACAACCTCCGTGTCTGGAACTTTGTCCTGCCATTTGATGCGGAGCAATGTTCTCAGGCATCTCATGTGGAAGGCGTTCAGCTGTCTGGCACGGTGACTGTAGACAGTCCATGTTTCACTGGCGTACAGTAGGGAAGGAAGTACCACGGCACTGTACACCTTCAGCTTGGTTTGCAAGCTCAGTCCACGTCACTCCCAGACTCCGTCATGGAGTCTGCTGAAGGCTGTGCTGGCTCTGGCAATCCTGAAGTCCACTTCCTCATCGATGTTGGCAGAGCATGACAGGGTACTTCCAAGGTAGACAAACTTGTCAGCCACAGCAAGTCTCTGTCCATTGACCATTATGGTTAGCGCTATGTAGGTGGCTCCTGCGGTTGCTGGTGTAAGACCTCGGTCTTCTTGGTGGAGATTGTGAGGCCAAAGTCATCACATGCTGAGGAGAACAGGTCTATGTTATCCTGCATCTCCGACTGTGTCCTGGCATTCAATGCATAGCTATCAGCAAAGAGAAGATCACGGGCAGTGTCTTCCTGTATTTTGGTTTTGGCCAGCAGCCTCCTCAAGTTGAAGTGCTTCCTGTCAGTCTGGTACCTGAATTCAATAGCGATATCATCATCCCGGAAGGCGTCGTTGAGCATGGCAGCGAACATCATGCTGAACAAGGCAGGGGCCAGCATGCAGCCCTGCTTTCCGCCATTGGTCACAGGGAAGGGTTCCGAGTACTCTCTGTCATCCTGTACTCTCACATACATGCCATCATGGAGCTGCTGGACCAGTGAGATGAACTTGTCGGCATCCATACTCAACCATAATCATCCACAATCCCTCACTGCAGACGGTGTCGAAGGCTTTGGTCAAATCCACAAAGATAATGTTGAGACCAACATTCTGCTCCTGACACTTCTCTTGAAGTTGCCGCACAGCAAATATCATATCCATGGTGCTGCGTCTACTCCTGAAGCCACACTGGCTCTCTGGTAGCAGGCCTTGCTCGAGATGTGTGTTGAGCCAGTTCAGGAGGATTCTGGCAAGCAGTTTTCCAGCAATAGAAAGTAGCAAGATGCCACTGTGGTTGCCACATGCTTTCTTATTTCCTTTCCACTTGTAGAAGTGGACAATTGAGGTGTCCTTGTGTTCCTGGGGGAGCTTTTCTTGGTGCCACATAGATCTGAACAGCTCTGTCAGGCGCTCGGTCAGATGGTGGCCGCCAGAGGCGATGATCACAGCGGGGACTGATTCAGCACCTGGTGCTTTGGACAGCCGCTTGATGGTTTTCACCACCTCTTCTTCGGTTGGGGGATTGGTGAGCGAATGGTTGATGGAGACCTGCAGCAGCCTGACAATAACTTCCTCGTTGATTGTGGATGGGCAGTTGTTGACGTCATGGAAGTGTTCCGCCCAGTGCTCCAGGATCTTCTCCTTGTCTGTGATCAGAGTGTTCCCATCTGCACTGGGGGGGTGATCCAGATGATGTAGAACCGTAGACAGTCTTGAGGGCACTGTACAAGTTCTTTATATCCTTCTTGTTAGCATAGGCCTGGATCTCGTCGGCTTTCTTACTGAGCCACTCATCCTGCATGCGGCGCATCTCACACTGAACAGTTCTTCTGGTGTTACTGAAGGCTTCCTTCTTGGATGTAGAGGAGGGATCATTGAGGAGGTCTCTGTGAACTCTGTGCTTTTCTTCAAGCAGGGCTTGGATGGCCTTATTGTTGTCATCGAACCAGTCCTGGTGCTGGCGGGTGACAGGGCCTAACACATCTGAGGCAGCAGCATAGATGGCGTCACAGAGACTCCCCCAACCTGCCTCAATGTCTGCCTCGACAGTCGGACTCTGTGGAGACTTTTAAGGCTAGATTGAAAACATACTGTTGTGTGTTGGGGGGTGTGGCTGGATGTTTTGGTGTTCTTTTCTTTTCTTTGCTCCTCAGGTGGCATGGAAACTGATTTGTCTGTGGAGAAGGTGCTGGCTGAAGAATCCTCACCCTCATCAACATCATGTGAAGCACCTGTGACTGGTGCTCACATGCAACCTTAAAGACTTTCAGCTGAAGCAGATAATTGGATGGCGTTCTGCTTTTAAGGCATGTGTGATTCAAGCAGAACTGCCGGGAACTCTACCTTGTGATGTTCGTTTGTGAGACACTGAGGACCGCACCTGGGTTTGACACATCGAGCCGTGAAGCAAGGAAGGGTGAGGACACATGCTGTCAGCACACATTAAAGGTAATTAAGTATTTGACTAATTGTTGATAGTAACTTGGTGTTTTGTTACACAGTATACTTGAATTGTGATGAGAATTGTGCAGCTTGCTTCTCACTGCTGTGGCGTGCAGGATAAGTGATCCTCCACTTGTTGTGAGAAGCTGCTCATTTGCATAAAGATAAAAAGTACAGACCTGAATGTGTTGCTGATAGCGTGTGTCTTTTGAAAGACATTGTTGTAACTGCTGACTTACCTCACATCTTCTTTGCTTCACAGAGAGTCAGTTTGTCGTGTCCACCTGGGGGGTGTTTGTCTGGTGGTAGTGGGTCCAGGAGCGCCGGACTTCTCTCCTTGCGGGCGCTGAAGAGCGTGCCAGCAGTCACTCCTCCAGAAGGACGTTGGTTTTGGTTTTGTACATTTTATTTAGGCACAGGTGAAAAATAAATTGTTTTTGTTGTTGGAACCGCTTTCTGGTTATTTTTAGCGCTGGGTTCTGTCTGACGCAGGTTCGCTCCTCAATCCGCGTCGACACATAACACATACATTTTTTTCCCTGTTTTATCATTAGTATTTTCTACAATTCTATGTCTTCTTTTATTCCTTTTATTTATTTTATTTATTTTACTTATTTAAGTTTTCAATTTTGATTGTGTTTTTAATCTTAATTCATTTTATTCTGACTTTTAAATGATATTTGTGAAGCACCTTGAGGCAACTAGTCATGATTTGGCACTATATTAATTTCATAAATTTGATTTTGATTTTTGCACATCTGGACCCGGCAGCAAGATACAAATCAAGATGGCCGGGGATGGGCCGGGATGCAGTGGATGGCCAGTGGTGTTTTACTGGTGGCATTGTGCCCTAGTCGCACTCCACAGCACTCTGCCGGGACTGCCTTCATGCCCGTTGTTGAACGTGTCGAGAGATTTCGTCCTCTCAATCTGCCAAAGTCAAACTTCGTTTTGTTTTAGAGGGAGGGTCAGCCAAGACTACAGGGCTCCCTCTGCTCTGCTATTTGCCCATAGCTGGGGGGTTGGATCATGAACACCAGGGCGTGTCCACACACCAGTGGGCCTGCACGTTGCATGTTTCGGGGCCAAACCTCCTCCTTGTAGTTTAGCCTGGGTCTGCAAGGAACCCAGTGAACATGTGTTGCCGCGTGAAGGCACTACAAAGGGCTTGTAGTGGAGAGGCTAATGCACTGGTGGGAGAGGCTTACGCACTTGGCTCTCTTTTCACAGTGCTGTTACACAGCGGTGCTAGCCAGTGGTGAGGGCTGAAAGCAAGAGGTGACAAGCACCCATACACTTAGCCAACATACTAGATGCTTCACACTACCATTTAACACACATTGTATCGCTACATGTATTACCCTTGACTATGTCAATAATGGCAGGCGGAATTGTCTAATTAATAAATAACCATCAAACCCCAAGCCATATTGCTTGTATTGTCATCATTGTAGGAGAATTTATTTAAAGGAAATTGGTATAAAGTTTTTCCGCAGTGGCAATGTAGCCATTGAAATGGTCCCTTATAGGTCTGTTCTCTAAAAGATCTTGTTAGTGGGGCAAAGTGGGGCAACCTTCAATAACCCTTTTCCAGGGTGTTGAACTCATTTAAAACTATTTAAGGTAACGTATATTTATTGTATCATAATGTGTATCGTAATTTCTGTCTGTCTGATTTTTTAGTTAAAGATGTATTATGTGTGTTCCTGCGTGATTGTTCTTCATCATTTATCCCTTTTTTTGTTTACACATATCTACTTACAACTTACAACAAAGTCCCCTTATTTGCATTCTGTAGTTCTTTTGCTATGATCGGATTCACCAGTGATCACTGTGGTCCGACATCAGTTTTATGAAGGCTAGTATCACAAAGTACTTTTTTTTTTAACCATCTGTACAAATGAGGTCATCAGTTCTGTGCAAACTGGCTTCAGCATAACAGGCATTATCACTGCAGTCAGGCCGTAATACCTCCTGGAATAATTCAGCTGAGTCCGTATGGCCAGGAGGACATGTGGTCAGGGTGCACACATTCTCACTGTAGAAGGTCGCAGACCGTTCGCGTTCCTGATGAAACAAAATATTCATGTTAATTCTTTAATCAGTGATATCCAAGAAGCACCACCCAACATTTTAATATTTTAATAAGTTGTGTTCTTAAGCAATGAAAGTGTCATCTGAAATTGAAAAGAAGTTAATTGAAAGATTTACCAAGTAATCTTGGTAGGAAAAATACTTCAAACAAAATGTTGACGGGCTTTAGGCAGTAACCATACAGTCACATTAGATGTGACTGTATGGTTACTGCAATGCTGAAAGCAGAATTAGTTTCTAATAATTTGGAAGACATCAAGCGTCATATGAAGTGGTTTTAGACACATGTATCCTCACATTCATCAAAGTGAAGGAGTAAATCATCAAACAGTTACATGTCCAATCAGCATTATGACTGAACCAGCTTAATCAGTTTTTAAACAATTAAGAATTGTTGAACAATACATTAAGATTAGTGATTAGCATCAGGTACATACAAAAGTAAGATTAAAATGTTGAAAAATCACTGTGTATCCATTCCCATTCATTTTCTTCCTTTTGTTTTCTGTGAGAGAGTGTAATGCGATCTATCACCTACAGGTGGGAAACTGCATGACTGCCTTGTGTAGCGTTCGGGAGATACAACAAGCTGTCAAATGACTGTCCGCTGGCAAAATAAAGGTTACATGAATAACTAATAATAATAGTGATAAGTTGTGGAATGAGCTTTTTTAAGTTTGGACTATATGAATGATGTGGGGGAAATAATATCTCTGGAAAAAGAAAACAATTTGTGATTGCCTGAATGCTTTGTCGCGATGAATATCCCACTATTAGTTTAGTGATTCAGTTAGAAGTCCCACTTCCATAAGTCTCTTAACTACATAATGGAATTAATTAGGGATCAAACTAGTTTAGATTAACTATGTTGCGACGGACATAGTGCGTTTGGCAAACCGCTAGTATAATTTTTTGTCTGGACTGTGGGTGATGGTTTTACCTGACAACAGTGGCGGCTGGCCCATAGGGGGCGCTCGGGCGCTGCCCTCCTAGATGTGGAGGGGAAAAGTAATAATATATATATATTTAAAAAGTATTATCAATGTCAGTTTTACTTAATAGTATGTGCCTACATGTAATATGAATGATTAAAACAACACTTCCTCCAGCTGACTCTCATTCAACAGTGCATTTCCACCAACAGAAGCAGAGAACGTATCATTCCTCGTCTTGGGCGCTCATTCAAAGCGCCTGTCGGGTTTAGAATACTGTGTCTTTGATAAGAGGAAGAGACAACCAGGCAATAAAACAAGTGAGAGATAGAATTCAATTTTAAGCTCGCGAGGAGTGCAGTCAGGCTGTACACCAAAGCTACACTAAAGTCTGGCCTGCGCTCCCGCTCTTTTTATTTAGGACTTCCCTACATACGTACATGGGCGGTACAGCTCCTAAGGGGAAGAGTGATAGCGCGTGAGCTGTTGCAGCAGAACCGCTGATTGCACAATACATTCAGGACGTTCAGAACCTTTTTAATCTTGGGCTCGATTAAGATGTGTTTAAGACATCTAACGATTAATCACACTTCTTCTGACAGAAGGACTAATGTATCATAATCACACTGTGGTTGGAACATTCAATTCTCTATTCTTTATCTCACTGCTCCGCTTACGGCTGCATCCTGCCTGAGTCATCTTCACATGTCCTGAAAAAGAGCTTAGCGTGCACACAGAAATACCACAACTTGCAGAAACACGTCATGTCACATATCTTAAGTAACCTTCACCCATCACACCGGTACAATACACTTTATCAGAGCAGAGAGAACTACATTCTACCAGAGCAGAGAACACAAAACATGCATGATAAAATAAAACAGTGTATCTACAGAATAACTCCAACAGCGCCCTTGAAGTGCAGCGAAATAACCAATTGTATGTAGTTGCTAGGGAAAATTAAGAAATGTTTGGCAAAATTAATGGCTTTGGGGCGCCGGAATTTTAGCCCTTGCTACAAAAATGCGGAAACGTTAGATTACAGTCAGTGATACACGTGACGCTGCAGCTGCTGCTGTCAGTCAGTCAGGAAGAGATGATGGTGACGTTTGGGTTATATTTATTTATTTTTATTTTGTCTCCGTGTGTTTTGCTGGAGTAAGTTGAAGAACTCTTCGGAGGTTTAAAACGGGACAAAACTAATCAAATCAATGACAAAACTAATCAAATCAATGACACCAAAGTTTGGCAGGGATCCTTTTGGAGGCGCATGGAGGTGCGCACATCAGATCTTTCTCGTGGTTTAATGACAGTTGCACATCCCGGTTGGAGGAGAGACGTTTGTCTGACTCGTTATAAACCGTGTCAGGCTTCATTCACACTGTCAGCGCGCACACGTCACGGAGGCTGCTGATCTGCGCTCTTTACTGCGGGGTAGAAAGAAGCGCATCCACCTCTGCCAGCTGCGAACTGACTCCTCTGGATCCACTTCAGCTCAGCTGACGAGCTGCTCGGATTTATTCCCCAATGTTGTTCCTGGTGTGGAAACGAGGATGAAAACTTAAGATAAAATGAATGAGTGATGTTTTTTTTGTTTGTTTTAGGGGTCAAAGCTGTGATCTTTATTGGGACAGCAGACCAGTTAGAATGGTAATAGGGGAGGCCGGGGCTGTTTGTAACAGTGTTCAAAGCTGCAGCCATGCAGGTATTTTGATTTCACTTTACACGTTATGAGGATCAGTTCACAGAAGTGAAATATTCTTTGGAGTATTCCACACTCTAAAATAAATTATTTGCTCAGTTTAAAAACAAAACAAAACACTAAAATAGCAATTTGCATGTTTTTTAAAGAAATTCTAACTCAGCCACTGAGTTCACACAAGACACTTATAGTCAGACAAACCCAAGTTTAGCAACACATTTAATTAAGTGGTTTTGTAAACTTCATTTGCTTTGTCCTCTACACTGTTAATTTTAACCAATTTAATTTAAAGGTTTTGGTGTTATTAGTTAAGTTATTTAAGTTTTTCAAGCTTCTTTAGTTTGCCTCCATTCCACTCAGTAATGTTCATGCAAAATATTACCTTAATTTTCTCTCGCTCTCTCTCTCACACACACACTCTCTCTCTCACTCTCACACACACGCTCTCTCTCTCACACTCTCTCTCTCTCACACACACACACACACTCTCTCTCTCTCTCTCACACACACACACTCTCACTCTCACACGCTCTCTCTCTCTCTCACACACACACACACACTCTCACTCTCACACGCTCTCTCTCTCTCTCTCTCTCTCACACACACACACTCTGTCTCTCTTTCACACTCTCTCTCTCTCACTCTCACACTCTCTCTCTCTCACACACACACACTCTCACACACTCTCTCTCTCTCACACACACACACACACTCTCACTCTCACACACTCTCTCTCTCTCTCACACACACACACTCACTCTCACACGCTCTCTCTCTCTCACACACACACTCTCACACGCTCTCTCTCTCTCTCTCTCTCTCACAGACACACACACACACACACACACACACAAACATTTTCTCTCTCTCTCTCTCTCTCTGAAGGTGGTGTGAACATTGCCGTATGTACATAATGTTCTTTTGTCAATTGAAGAATTTTTCCATATTTTGAAAGAGTGTAAATTTGGTGATATTTTCTATTTTGTTAAGGTCAGTGTCACTGTGAACCCCAGGATCTGTTTGTCTGAATATAATGTCAGTTCAGTACAGTTTGGTCTACTATGTGTGTAATTGGTGTCAAATGGTGAAATGTTCTTTGCTCAAGAACTTGAGTGTTGTATTTGATACTGTTCCTTTCCAAAGTAGAAATGGGGCCTAATATAGCTGTAAATAGTTAACTTTATCTGTAAAATTGCTGATTTTGAGAAGGACATGAAATGATTATTGTGGAATTGTAGTAATTTTCTGACTGTTCACTTGAATGCCTGTACTGGACAAGGCAGGGAATCTATTGGCACAGCAGCCCCACCAAGACTGTTTTTGACCAGCTGCCACTGCCTGACAACTTCCTGTTTTTCAGTCAGTTATTTCCAAAACGGATCATTAGCATTCTGCTTAAAAGGGCAGGATAAACTAGAAAATCTAAATCTATGGGTATAGCTGCAGGGGCTGCCCCCTGTTCATCAGTCATCACTGGTGGGTGTTTTTTGTTGCTGTTGTTTTTTTTATTTTTGTTTGTTTGTTTGTTTTTTATCAGGTTCATTATTGTTATTTGATGGTATAGTGTTAATGTAGTGCCTGGCTACAATGTGATTCAAGGTGTAACTTTGCTGTAGGAGGGAATGGCTCATCCCATCTTCCAAAGAGACCATCGGCCTATGCTAACGTTGTCCATTGAATAATTGATGACAGGGCCCTTTTTCCAGCAGTCAGGGCTGTCTTAGTTACTGTCATTATCCCAGTATATGATCATTAGACAGGACTAGTGAGATTATAGTAGTATTTGGAGATTTTAGGGTACAGCTTACTCTAACAACTGAATTGGATAAATTGGATAAACAGTATTAATGAATTGATGACTTATGACTATGAATGAATAATTTGTGAATCAATTCTTTTTCTTTTTATTCATGCCGTCTGTTTGCTGGTATGTGCGTTAATGCATCCATTGAAATTAATTTAAATTTAATTTGTGGTGTTTTTTCCTAGCAGGAGTGGTGGCCAAGTGGTTAATGTGCTTGGATTCAGTTCGGAAGGTTCTGGGTTCAAATCCCACCCCTGCCACATTTCTCCATGTAATGTGGAGTTGCATCAGGAAGGGCATCCGGCGTAAAACCTGTGCCAAATCAACATGCGGATCCACCTTGGATTTGCTGTGGCGACCCCTAGTGCAAACAAGGGAGCAGCCGAAGGGACTTACTTGTGTGGTGTTTTTTCCTTAAAAACAGGGTCAGTAGGATTGCCAATGCACAGTTCATTTTTACCCTGAGCGCATGGGCCTGGGTAGCCCATTCCGGGCCTTTGTCAAACAAAGACCAGAAAAATTATAAAGCCTCACTGGAACGAGTAACCAGGCTGGGAAAAGCCTTTACCCTGTGACTTTTAGGGGCAACAAGGGACAATCGATTGGACCGTGACGGCCAGCGTTGTCTCCAGGGTTTAGGCCACGTAGGGGTCATGGGCGCAGCTTGATACCGTCAGATCTCAGAAGCTAAGCAGAGCAGGATCTGGTTAGTACTTGGATGGGATACCTCTTTGGAACACCAGCAGCTGTATGTGTTTCTTCAGGTAAAACTGGAGTTGCGCCAGGAAGAGCATCCGGCGTAAAACTTGTTCCAATTACCAATGCGGATCTGGCTGTATCTGCTGTGGCGACCCCGAACAAAACCGGGAGCAGCCGAATGAACAACAAGGGGTGATGGACGCAGGCCCAGTCAACTCGAAAATCCCCACTGTCGGGGGTGGGTGACAAACTCACTGACTGAATGCCACACTACTATTATTGTGAACACCCCCTTTTCTACTTTCTTTTTTACTAATAGCCCAATTTCATAGCCTTAAGAGTGTGCATATCATGAATGCTTGGTCTTGTTGGATTTGTGAGAATCTACTGGTACCTTGTTTCCCATGTAACAATAAGAAATATACTCAAAACCTGGATTAATCTTTTTAGTCACATAGCACTACTATTATTCTGAACACTACTGTATGTCATATTAAGAAAATCTAATTTACAATCACCCTGCAGTTAATAACAGATCATTTCTTTTTGCATTTAGTCACAGTGTCCCCTTTTCTGGTTAAAATTTAAATGTACACATTAATTTCCATGTTATTTTATTTGTTTAAAAATATCAGGTAAGTTATGATTTCAATTTGCAGATGAAGAAAGGTTTATAGAAAGGGGTTTTGTCCTTTTTCAAACCTCTAGTGTGTAAATGTCAATTCTATGCGATGGGTGAGAAAAATATGTTTTGGTTTCTCGCTCGTTCTCTGTTTGTCCATGTGTTGTTATGAATTCCCCGTTAATGTTTGGACTGGCGCAGGTCTGACGACCTTCAATACGCTGGGCAACCGCCACTGGGTACCTGTAAACATGTAAACGCCATCTGTGAACGAAAATGTTCCCACAAGAAATCAGTTGTCAAAGTGCAATCTTTTAAGAAGCCCTGATAATTAATACAATTTATCCCCTGATTTTACCTGATTTTACTTGCTTTGTCTGTGGACATGAGAAGGGGTCACATTATTTTTTTTCCTTTTTTTTCCTCTGCATTGTGTTCTGTCTCTCTTTTTATTTATATATTTTTCCCATGTCTAATCACACTGTAATCAGTTTGAATGTACTTTGAAGGCATACATATTTGTTTTGATGACCCACGCAGACCCTCTTCATCTTAAAACTATTTTTGTCTAAAGTGTGGTGGAGCCTTGCATACAAAGAATTCACTTAATCACATAATTTACTTAATCATTTCAGCTTCTCTGCATAAATCACAAGTAAAATACAGCAACATGTCTGTGAATGTGTGATTCAGTGGACTTCAGGCTGCTTCAAAATGCCGCCAGCCACACAGTGTCTCATTCACACAACAAAACAAATAAATTACACAGGTTCACTGGACTTACAGCAGAAGCATGACTTGTACAGGACCTTTCTGACCCGGGGACTTCAGGTAACTACAGCCAAAGCATGTACCATCTGCGGATCCCAGTTCTGGCGTGACACCACCTAGGATTTTGAACCCCAATAAACTCTCTATTTCCTGTATCTCTGTATCTCTTATGTAAGGGGTGGACAGCATTTTTAAGCAACTACCAGAGCCAGAGCTTCCTGTTTTAATAGAAAACTGTGCATGAAGCTAAATCTCTGAAGGATCATTCAACAAGGAAAATGTTCCATCTTGTTATGACTGAAGAATGAAAACAACATCAACATGTTAATGCAGCACAAGAGAGCATCAACATGCAGTTATAGCACTTTTGAACCTCAGCATTAGATGATGACAGAAACTCCATCATTAGTAGTATCATATAGTTCATATCATGCAATTTTTCAACAGATCCAGAACACTGACAAGAACTTTTTTTAAAGATAGAAACACTGCCTCTGTAGCTCTGCTATAATCCTTCTGTTTCACAGGTTGGATCAGCACTTTTGACTTGGCTTCATGTTCCAGGTTGAAGAGTCTCAGTGCGCCTTCATCAATGAGTTCTGCCAGTGAGAACCCAGAATGCTCCAGTTTCTACAGGACCTGGAGGAGAGCGCTGTTCAACTCGACAAGATGAAGAAGGGCGCAAAGATCTCCAGTGTTGCAGGCAGCTCAGTCAGTGCAGTCGGTGGCGTGCTTTCCATTGTTGGTTTGGCGTTGATTCCTTTCACAGCAGGAGTGTCGTTGGCTTTGACAATGACTGGGGTTGGGTTGGGTGTTACTAGTGCTGTTAATGGTGCTGTAACCACAGTCACAGAGATCGGAGTCAATCGTAAGCAAACAAAAAAATCTAATGGGGTCTTTGAGAGTTTCATGGAGGATGTACAGGCTCTCCAGAGGTGCCTGGAGGAGGTGTACACTGAAGCTGAAAAAAGAATGGAAGAAAGTCCGATCGGACCAGTGGCTGTGGGAGTAGCAAAGGTAGCGGCTAACACTGGTACTATTGGAAGAGGCATTGATTTACTTGTTGATGCTGCCTGTGCAGCTAAAGTCCTCAAAAATGCAGCCATGGTTCGTTGTATTCAATCAATCAATCAATTTTTTTTTATATAGCGCCAAATCACAACAAACAGTTGCCCCAAGGCGCTTTATATTGTAAGGCAAGGCCATACAATAATGATGTAAAACCCCAACGGTCAAAACGACCCCCTGTGAGCAAGCACTTGGCTACAGTGGGAAGGAAAAACTCCCTTTTAACAGGAAGAAACCTCCAGCAGAACCAGGCTCAGGGAGGGGCAGTCTTCTGCTGGGACTGGTTGGGGCTGAGGGAGAGAACCAGGAAAAAGACATGCTGTGGAAGGGAGCAGAGATCGATCACTAATGATTAAATGCAGAGTGGTGCATACAGAGCAAAAAGAGAAAGAAACAGTGCATCATGGGAACCCCCCAGCAGTCTACGTCTATAGCAGCATAACTAAGGGATGGTTCAGGGTCACCTGATCCAGCCCTAACTATAAGCTTTAGCAAAAAGGAAAGTTTTAAGCCTAATCTTAAAAGTAGAGAGGGTGTCTGTCTCCCTGATCTGAATTGGGAGCTGGTTCCACAGGAGAGGAGCCTGAAAGCTGAAGGCTCTGCCTCCCATTCTACTCTTACAAACCCTAGGAACTACAAGTAAGCCTGCAGTCTGAGAGCGAAGCGCTCTATTGGGGTGATATGGTACTACGAGGTCCCTAAGATAAGATGGGACCTGATTATTCAAAACCTTATAAGTAAGAAGAAGAATTTTAAATTCTATTCTAGAATTAACAGGAAGCCAATGAAGAGAGGCCAATATGGGTGAGATATGCTCTCTCCTTCTAGTCCCCGTCAGCACTCTAGCTGCAGCATTTTGAATTAACTGAAGGCTTTTTAGGGAACTTTTAGGACAACCTGATAATTATGAATTACAATAGTCCAGCCTAGAGGAAATAAATGCATGAATTAGTTTTTCAGCATCACTCTGAGACAAGACCTTTCTGATTTTAGAGATATTGCGTAAATGCAAAAAAGCAGTCCTACATATTTGTTTAATATGCGCTTTGAATGACATATCCTGATCAAAAATGACTCCAAGATTTCTCACAGTATTACTAGAGGTCAGGGTAATGCCATCCAGTATTGCACTTAATGTTTTCTTCCTTGGCATGGATGTCTTCTTTATTTGCAAAGACAGCATCAGCTTGGCCAAAGGCATTGAGAGCGAAGTGTCCCAGTTCATCCGAGCCAGATCTGCACTTTGGCGTTCCGAGATGGACTCATGGAAAAGATCCATGCTTCCCTGTGCCAGTGTCTGCTGACGTCAGAGAGGAACAAAGCTATACTGGAGATGCCATTTTATCCCAAATGGAAGAAAAAGAATCCCAGAGAAACAAAAGTAAAATTTCCAGACAATAATGTGGATGAAACGAATGAAAAAAATGAGTCGTGTGTTGTTCAGTAGTTGTTAATGTCCACTTTTGTGTTTGAGGTAATCCTCATTCTCTCGATTCAGGTCCTCTTTATTAATGTAGTCCAACATCATAAAATGTCTCAGTGGTCTTTACTCTGTCCACAACATATGATGCCCCTCAAAATCTAAACTGAATGAGATCTCCATGGACAGACATATATGGACAAAGTTAAAGAAACATATGAATTCCTCTTTAGAAATGTGTTAAACCCTTTACACACAAATTCTACGTGTCACACAATTCCTGAAAGTTACCACAGTGCACAGTGAGGATTGCATCTGTCAAATACACAAACTAGAGGGTATTGTTGATTTAGGGTTTGTCCACCTGACAGCACAAAGTTGTGGGAGGAAACACTGAAATAGGTGAGGTTGACAAACAGGACATTAATGATCAAGATCATAATGGAATTTAGCGCAGTGACAGCATCTGTATTTTAAAACTTTGAATCTTCGGCATTAACAGATTGTGATTGACAAGCAATTAGCAATTTAGCGCTCGTTATCTGTGACGTATCTGTATCTAAATCATGCTCATATCTGTAAAACCATAAACTCTTTCTCAGCCTTTGATTCAGTTTTCAATTTCATAAAATACTTTTTTCAAAACATGACACAATTCTCAACACAGTGCATAGGTTTTCACAGCACTTCACTTTTTCCACATTTTGTTATGTTACAGCCTTATTCCAAAATAGAGTAAATTCATTTTTTTCCTCAAAATTCTACTCACAACATGAAAAATGTCTATTTGGAATTTTTGCAAATTTATTAAAAATAAAAAAAAAACTAAGAAATCACATGTCCATAAATATTCACCCCCTTTGCTCAATACTTTGTTGATGCACCTTTGGCAGCAATTACAGCCTCAAGTCTTCTTGAATATGATGTCACAAGCTTGGTGCACCTATCTTTGGGCAGTTTGCTCCATTCCTCTTTGCAGCACCTCTCAAGCTCCATCAGGTTGGATGGGGAGCGTCGGTGCACAGACATTTTCAGATCTCTCCAGAGATGTTCAGTCAGATTCAGGTCTGGACTCTGGCTGGATCACTCAAGGACATTCACAGAGTTGTCCTGAAGCCACTCCTTTGATATCTTGGCTGTGTGCTTAGGGTCATTATCCTGCTGAAAGATGAACCACCGCCCCAGTCGGAGGTCAAGAGCGCTCTGGAGCAGGTTTTCATCCAGGATGTCTCTGTACATTGCTGCATTCATCTTTCCCTCAATCCTGACTAGTCTCCCAGTTCCTGCTGCTGAAAAACATCCCCACAGCATGATGCTGCCACCACCATGCTTCACTGTAGGGATGGTGCCTGGTTTCCTTCAAGCATGACACCAAAGAGTTCAATCTTTGTCTCATCAGACCAAAGAATTTTGTTTCTCCTGGTCTGAGAGTCCTTCAGGTGCCTTTTGTCAAACTCCAGGTGGGTTGCCATGTGCCTTTTACTAAGAAGTGGCTTCCATCTGGCCACTCTACCATACAGGCCTGATTGGTGGATTGCTGCAGAGATGGTTGTCCTTCTGGAAGGTTCTCCTCTCTCCAAAGTGGAATGCTGGAGCTCTGACAGTGTGACCATCGAGTTCTTGGTCACCTCCCTGACTAAGGTCCTTCTCCCCAGTCGCTCAGTTTAGATGGGTGACCAGCTCTCGGAAGAGTCCTGGTGGATCTGAACTTCTTCCATTTACAGATGATGGAGGCCACTGTGCTCACTGGGACCTTCAAAGCAGAAGAAATGTTTCTGTACCCTTCACCAGATTTCTGCTTGGAGACAATCCTGTCTCAGAGGTCTACAGTCAATTCCTTTGACTTCATGCTTGGTTTGTGCTCTGACTGTCAAC
Organism: Thalassophryne amazonica; assembly: GCF_902500255.1. Taxonomy (NCBI): domain Eukaryota; kingdom Metazoa; phylum Chordata; class Actinopteri; order Batrachoidiformes; family Batrachoididae; genus Thalassophryne; species Thalassophryne amazonica. The sequence continues at coordinate 162,210 of NC_047118.1, read as the reverse complement.
TGTGGGACCTTATATGTAGACAGGTGTGTGTCTTTCCAAATCATGTCCAATCAACTGAATTTACCCCAGATGGACTTCAGTTAAGCTGTAGAAACATCTCAAGGATGATCAGTGGAAACAGGAGGCACCTGAGCTCAATTTGAGCTTCATGGAAAAGACTGTGAATACTTATGTACATGTGATTTCTTAGTTGTTGTTTTTTGTTGTTGTTGTTGTTTGTTTTATAAATTTCAAAAATCTAAAAAAAAAAAAAAAAAACTTTTTCACATTGTTTTTATGGGGTTTTGTGTGTAGAATTTTGAGAAAAAAAATTGGAATAAGGCTGTAACATAACAAAATGTGGAAAAAGTGCAGTTTTGTAAATATTTTCTGGATGCACTGTAACACACAAAAGCCACCAGGAAGTCACTTGATTTCTTTTTCCAAATACAATCAAACAGCCGCACTTACTCCCCAGAACCTCACATTCACTCCTCACATGTGTAATAAACACCAACCAATCAATGCCTTACACCAGTGGTCTCAAACTGATTCCAGGAAGGGTCAAGAGGGTGCAGGTTTCTTTGTAACCACCAAATCCACCAGGTGATTTCACTGATTAAGTGATACCATCTGTTCAAAGAAACCCTGCATGCACCCTCTTGACCCTTCCTGGAATTAGGTTGAGACCACTGCCTTATACATGTGAGGACAAAAGTATCAGCCCCCATGAAATTTAACGTTTTCTTCAAAATGATCCCAAGTGCTTTTTCAACAGAACAAGGGATTTTCAACACAGCATTTCTAAACACCCTAGTTTAATTTTGGATGTTATTATTTTATTTTGCACACAGAAATAAAATAATTCCACAAAAAACTACCAGGGTCAAAATTATTAACAACACCCCCCCCCCCCCCCCAATGCTAACAGTTAGCTGTGTGTCCGTTTTGCTGGATAACAGCCTGCAGTCATTTGTTGTCTCAGACATAACGTCTCCTGAAAAATGACAGTCTATTCTTCTTTGGTGAATCTCTCAAGCTCCTCTAGATTTGTTGGTCTTCTGGCATGGACCTTGGTCTTCAGTTCGACCCAGAGATCTTTAATGGGATGGACGTCAGGGCTTTGTGCAGACCCCTCAGTAATGTTCACTTTGGTCTTCTCAAAATCTTCTGGAGGTAATTCTTCACCAGAAGCAATGTATGTTTTGGGTCGTTGTTCTATTGGAGGACAAAGCGATGACTCAGTCTCAGTTTTTCTGGGGACTACTTGAGGTTTTCTGTCAAAATCTTAATGTATCCTTCTTTCTTCATGATTTCTTCTACCTTGACGAGATTCCCAGGTAAGAAGCTCTGAAGCCTACCCACAGTATAATTCTTTCACCGCCGTGTTTCATTGTGGAGACGTGTTCTGTGTGCTTCTTCCTCCAAACATAAGCACTGTCTCTCTGACCAAAGATCTCTAGTTGCATCTCATCTGACCAAAGGACACACTATGCAAAATCTCTCTTCAGGTTTTCCTTGAAGGTGCCTCTTCTCTGTAGAAGTGGGGTTTTCTGTAACATCGCTGTCCGTTCCTGTCCAGGCCTCTTGTGATTGTCTTCTTTGAGACTACAGTTCCCAACTTGCCTAAGTCAGTTGAATTTATTTATACAGCACCAAATCACAACAAAGCTGCCTCAAGGTGCTTCACATGGGTAAGATTTAACCTTACCAACCCCAGTGAGCAAGCACAAAGGAGACAGTGGAAAGGAAAAATCCGCCTGGTGTTTTGAGAAAGAAACCTCAAGCAGACTAGACTCAGAGCAGTGGCCCACTGCTTAAGCCATTCTCACAGTTACAGAATTACAAACAGTTACAGAAAAGTGCATAATGGTGCAAAGTCAATCTGAAGGCCAAGCCTACTGAACCCAAGATCTTGGTTTGAATAGAATGTTTCAGAGTTCTTGGCAGGCTAATAAACTATTCTTGGCCAGATTTGCAGTATGTTGCGTCAGCCTCACCAGTCTTGTATCCTGCCTCTAGCCGTGGCACTTCTAGCCATCACTGTGATTCTGTGATGCTCCAGTCAGTTGTCAGGCGTGTGGTGCAGGTCACACTCCATCCATACATCCACGTCTCAGCAGCAATACAGTACCTCAGACAGAGAAAGAGCAGAATCAATTGGGTAGCATTAGTTTTGATAACAATAAATCAATCAATCGATCAATCAATTTTTTTATATAGCGCCAAATCACAACAAACAGTTGCCCCAAGGCGCTTTATATTGTAAGGCAAGGCCATACAATAATTATGTAAAACCCCAACGGTCAAAATGACCCCCTGTGAGCAAGCACTTGGCTACAGTGGGAAGGAAAAACTCCCTTTTAACAGGAAGAAACCTCCAGCAGAACCAGGCTCAGGGAGGGGCAGACTTCTGCTGGGACTGGTTGGGACTGAGGGAGAGAATCAGGAAAAAGACATGCTGTGGAGGGGAGCAGAGATCAATCACTAATGATTAAATGCAGAGTGGTGCATACAGAGCAAAAAGAGAAAGAAACAGTGCATCATGGGAACCCCCCAGCAGTCTACGTCTATAGCAGCATAACTAAGGGATGGTTCAGGGTCACCTGATCCAGCCCTAACTATAAGCTTTAGCAAAAAGGAAAGTTTTAAGCCTAATCTTAAAAGTAGAGAGGGTGTCTGTCTCCCTGATCTGAATTGGGAGCTGGTTCCACAGGAGAGGAGCCTGAAAGCTGAAGGCTCTGCCTCCCATTCTACTCTTACAAACCCTAGGAACTACAAGTAAGCCTGCAGTCTGAGAGCGAAGCGCTCTATTGGGGTGATATGGTACTACTACTAAATCAACAGAGAAGCAAGAGGCTACTAATGTGGTCACCAGCAGCTGAACCTATGCTTCAAGAACAGACCCAGAATTTAGATATAATGAGGCTGAGACTTGCTCCATTCTTAAGAACACAATATAACAAGAGAGCAAAAATGGATTGACACTACACCCATATGTTAGTCACATGAATGTGAAAGCAGATGAGTCCTGAATTTAGACTTGAATGACTCTACAGAATCTGACTGTTTTATCAATCTATAAAACAGGTGCATGATAAGAGAAAGCTCTGTGGCCTGCTGACTTCTTTTTAACCTTAGGGACACATAGTAATCCTGCATCCTGGGAATGCAGAGCTCAGGCTGGTACATAAGGTTTCATTAGGTCGACTAGATAGGGAGGCCCTAGTCTGTGAATAATTTTATAAGTTAACAATAAAACCTTAAGGTCAGACCTCACAGAGGCAGGAAGCCGGTAAAGCAAGGCCAAAATTCAGGTAATGTGGTCAAACTTTCTGCTTCTAGTCAAGGTTCTAGCACCATTTTGAAGCAGTTGGAGACCTTGAATACTGGACTGCAGTAAACCAAAGAGTAGGGTGTTGCAATAATCCAAACAAAAAGAGACAAAGGCATGAATCAGAGTCTCTAATGTAAGTAAATATGTATTTTGAAGAAAACATGAAATTCTATTGGGGGACTCATAATTTTGTCCTCACCTACATGAATAATCACGACGTAGAGTGAGCATAGAGGGGAGCTGGAGGGACGACAACAAGGACCGATAAAAGGACACAGCTGTTGTGAATCTGGTTTTGGAGAATAATGGAGTTAGAATTCATAAGATATGAAATCAGATTCTAACAGTCAACAAATTCTCAGTGATATTGATGCTGTGAGTCTGTCAGTAAGTCAGTAAGTCCATCCCTGTGACCGCAGGACACATCTCCAGGCAATGCAGGAAGCACGTGGACAACACTGATGCTGCCTCTGTCCAAGGATGGACACGTCTCACAGGACGATCCTTTACTCAGTGTTCAAAGACACACACACACACACACACAATTTTTTTCTTAAAAAATGATCTTTTGATGATTATGTCTGGTTTCTGGCGGTTGCTGTCTTCTGCTTTGATTTTGTATCACAACAGGAAATGATTTGTTAAATAATTCATTTTGGCTTCAATATTTCTGTAATAAAGAGAGATGGTTTCTACATTCAAACACATGTCCTTTATTTCACAGAAAAAAAGTCAAAACTTCTCATGCACACAAACATATATGGTTTGGCCCGGCATGTACCCCAAACACGAAGGGCCGCGCCAATTACTCCATATCTCTGTGAAGCCCATACAATTTTCACCGAAAGCCATGTGAATTTTCCGAATGGTTTCCAGCTGCCTGTCTCTAACAGTTTCTGAAAAAACTCTGATGGAAAAAAAGCCCAAATCATTCCGCCATTTCCTTGCAATGAAAAAACGACGAGGGGGGTGGACCAGTGCTCACTCAAAGCCTGCCCACAGGCGAATGACGCAACCGACAGGCATGAAAAAACTCACGCATGCGCACGAAGGTTCAAGCTTGGCTGACGTAAAAATATCTGAATCAAATCCATATATTTTTTTGCATAAAATAAAAAGGTCGGATACTTTTCTCACAGACCTTGTATATAGCACCAAATCACAACAAAGTTGCCTCAAGGTGCTTCACACAAGTAAGGTCTAACCTTATTAACCCCAGAGCAATAACACAGCTGACAGTGGTAAGAAAAATCTCCCTCTGAGGAAGAGACCTCAAGCAGACCAGACTCAAAGGGGTGACCATCTGCTTTGGCCATGCTTCTGACACAAATTACAAAACAATTCACAAAACAAATATACAGGAAGTGTCTCCTGTTTACACATTTATTTACTGTAGAATATTATTAACTGTATATACATCTTCATTTTTATTTTTTGCTCTGTGTAACACTTGCTTTGACAATGTAAATGTACACTCACAGAAATATTTGCCCTAAATTTTAAGATTTATGTAATTTTATTACATGACTGATTCCCATTTACTTTTTTAGATAATTTTAACACAAACCTACCGAATAAACCTTACATGATGCATATTCATTAATCTTATTTATTTGAAATGCATAATCCTCAGCTTTATGTATTTAGTATTAATAAAATATAATTACTAGAAATCAATAATAATGACAGTATTTATTTAAAATACATAAAGTATATTGTTTGAATTGCATAATAATTATGTTACCTATACATAGGTAACATAATTATCCATCATCCAGAGACCTTGGTGCTTAAAGTGTATATCTCTGGTCAATAAAATGTCAAATGAGCTGACTATTCTAAATAAATAAATGATTTTGAAAATAGTGATGTGCTGTGTTTTATTTTTGTTGCCACATGCTGTAAAAACTACAGTGACCCACCCACCTCAAAGGCCTGTGGAACTGATCACATCCCACTGTCCTGAAGAAAAGGACACAGACAAAGACAAATCAACTGGAAACTTTTTGGATTTATAAATTTCAGGCTACAAAATATCCAGACCTAAAGGAGGACCGAGATGTGTTTGATTTAATTGTGAATGTTGTGTCTGTGTACATGTTGTGAGTGTATTAAATTAATGGAACGTGTAACATCCGGGCAGAGTATGGGGGTTCAATTTTTTCAATTCATTTTATTTTCATTTATACGAGGTCTGTTAGAAAAGTATCCGACCTTTTTATTTTTTGCAAAAACCATATGGATTTGAATCACGTGTGATTGCATCACCCAAGCTTGAACCTTCGTGTGCATGCGTGAGTTTTTTTCATGCCTGTCAGTTGCTTCATTCACCTGTGAGCAGGCTTTGTGTGAGCAGTGGTCCACCCCTCTCGTCGGATTTTTATTGCAAATAAATGTCTGAAAGATTTGGAGCTTTGCTGCATCAAATTTTTCCAGAAACTGTGAGAGACCTCCAGGTGGACACCATTCGGAAAATTCAGATGGCTTTCAGGAACGATTTTATGGGGATTACACAGATTAGATTAGATACATTAGATTTTTACGTAATTATTGTATGGCCTTGCCTTACAATATAAAGCGCCTTGGGGCAACTGTTTGTTGTGATTTGGCACTATATAAATAAAATTGATTGAATTGATTGATTGATTGATTAAGGAGTGCTCCAGCCGGTTTAAAGACAGCGGCTAAGAGCCGACGCGCTCCGAGCGCCGATCGACAGGCTGAATCAACCAGATCATTTCCAAAGTGAAGGCTTTGTTGATCCGGGACGTCATCTGACTTCCACAGAAATGGCAGAAGACGTGGATATCAAGACTTTTTCGGCACATTCCACTGTTACAGGAGTTTTTTTCATGGAAAGACAAGCGGAGGGATGTGCCACAGAGCCGTGAATGGCGTGGACAAAAGCAACTCCGTATTGGTCTCACAGGACGGCTTTCAGATGGCTTTCAGACGGCTTTCGGTAGCTTTTCAGTCGTGTGACTATCCGAGAAGTTGTGCATGAGCTGGACATGCCAGAACATGTCCTGTGAGGCTTCATCACGGCGTTGCTTTGCGCCATGTGGCTCCACCGTGACTTATGTGAACGAGATTTCCAGCAGTTATCGGCATGTATAACTGAGTATCATCTGCATAGCAGTGAAAGGTAATCCCAAAACGCCGCAATATGTGCCCAAGGGGTGCTATATAAAGGGAGAAAAGCAGGGGGCCTAAAACAGACCCCTGTGGAACCCCAAATTTCATGTCACTAAGGTTAGAGGTAGTGTTACTGTACAAAACACAGTGAGAACGACGAGAACGAATGCAAGGGCACTCCCAGTAATCCCAAAATGATTTTACAGCCTATCAAGTAGAATATGATGATCCACTGTATCAAATGCAGCACTGAGATCTAACAGCACCAGAACCATAGTGGTGTCCAAATCCATTGTAAGCAGAAGATCATTCACCACTTTAGTGAGAGCCGTCTCTGTGGAATGATATTTTCTAAAAGCAGACTGCAGTGGCTCAAAGAGATTATTCTCAGTAAGATAGTCCACAAGCTGCCGTGAAACCACTTTTTCCAGAATTTTAGAGCAAAATGACAGATTTGATATCGGCCTATAGTTTTTCAATACACTAGGGTCAAGATTAGGTTTCTTAAGTAATGGTTTAATCACTGCAGATTTGAAATATTTAGGAACAGATCCAGAAGTTAAAGAAAGATTAATAATTTCCAGCACAGTCGGCCCAAGAGTGGGCCATAGGTCCTTAAACAGTTTTGTTGGTATAGGATCAAATAAACAGGTTGTGCTTTTTGTTGACATTATGAGTTTTGTCAGCATGCCTAGTGAGATACTATAAAATTCTGTAAATCTAGGTAATACCTCAGTAGTGGCGCCCACATCAATAGCAGGGTGTAGTGGCTGGATTAAGGCATGCCGGGATATGTTTAACCTGATGTCTTCTATTTTCCTCTCAAAGTAATCCAGGAAATCTTGTGCTGTAAAAGGAGAGCGAACTAAATCAAATCAAATCAATTTAATTTATATAGCGCCAAATCACAACAAACAGTTGCCCCAAGGCGCTTCATATTGCAAGGCAAAGCCATACAATAATTACAGAAAAACCCCAACTGTCAAAACGACCCCCTGTGAGCAAGCACTTGGCGACAGTGGGAAGGAAAACCCCCTTTTAACAGGAAGAAACCTCCAGCAGAACCAGGCTCAGGGAGGGGCAGTCTTCTGCTGGGACTGGTTGGGGCTGAGGGAGAGAACCTGGAAAAAGACATGCTGTGGAGGGGAGCAGAGATGAATCACTTGTTGTGTGGGCCGCCAGAAGAGGAGGTACTGCTGGCCCACCACCAGAGGGCGCCCTGCCTGGAGTGCGGGCTCCAGGCACCAGAGGGCGCAGCCGCCTCACAGGAGCAGCTAGGGTGACAGCTGTCACGCATCACCTGCAACAGCTGTTACCAATCAGCAGGGGTACATCAGCAGGACGACGTCTCCACCTCTTTGCCGAGATATCGTTCTACCTGGAAGGTAATATTCTCAGCTGACTGCTTGACAGTAACCTTTTGTGATTTTTGTGAGTGATAACAGACCTTTTTTCCAATGAGAGGTGGAGGTAGCTTTCCTGCCATGCGGATTACTGGGTGCAAACGCGCCCACCTTTAATTGTGTTTTTGTTCCTCGCCAGCAGTACCAGGTCCGACACGCGGAGGCAGTGGCCACCTGGGCGTTTGGGACTTGGCGGCTCCAGTATTCCCGGGGTCTGGTGGCGGAGGAAATCATGTGGTTCCGGTTCTGCTTTGGACAGGTGTCTCCTATCTTCGAGCCTGCCCACACGACACCTTTGTGAATTGATTCTGATCTATTGTTGTAATCTGTTGTATTTGTTGTGCACATTCACAACAGTAAAGTGTTGTTATTTGACCTACTCCATTGTCCGTTCCTTTGCTCCCCCTGTTGTGGGTCCGTGTACCGACACTTTCCCAACAGGATATCTCGGCCAGCGTCATGGATCCCGAGGGGCGTCAACCGGCTGTTGAACGGCCAGTGGAAGAACAGGGCGCACAGGCATCCGCAGGAGGAATGATCGGTGAGTTGCAGCGGATCCTCACCGCTTTCACGGCTCGGTTGGATTTAATGACCGAGCAGAACGTCCTCCTTAACCGCAGGGTGGAGGCTCTCGCCGCGCAGGTGGAAGCGCGCCCTCAGGGCGCTGCTGCGGCTCTCCCTCCTGTCGACCCTGTGCGTAACAGTGACGTTCCACAGGTCGTTCAACGACCCCTCCCACCTTCCCCGGAAGCAGACATAAGCCCTCCAGAGCCGTACGGAGGTTGTGTGGAGACGTGCGCGGACTTTCTTATGCAGTGTTCGCTCGTCTTCGCACAACGTCTCGTCATGTATGCGACTGATGCTAGTAAGATAGCTTATGTCATTAATCTGCTTCGCGGCAAGGCACGTGCTTGGGCTACAGCGCTTTGGGAGCAAAATTCACTGCTCTTTCTGATATATGATGGGTTTGTGAGGGAGTTCAGAACAGTGTTCGATCACCCAAATAGAGGAGAGACCGCTTCAGCCGTGCTGCTGTCAATGAGACAGGGGCGCCGGAGCGCAGCTGTTTATGCAGTCGACTTCCGCATCGCGGCTGCGAGGTCCGGCTGGAATAACACTGCCCTCCGTGCCGCCTTCGTAAACGGACTGTCGTTGGTCCTGAAGGAGCTCCTGGTGGCCAAGGACGAACCGCGGGATTTAGACGGGCTTATTGATCTCGTTATACGATTAGACAATCGGTTAGAGGAACGCCGTCGGGAGCGAGACGAAGGACGTGACCGGATACGCGCCGCCCCTCTCCCTTCCGGGTTCGAAAAGGGGCCGCCCTCCCCACGCTCCACAGCCGCAGCGCTTTGTGGGGCAACAGCTCCCCCTGGTGACGTTGTTAGGGAAACGCACAGGGCCAAAATGGGGAGGCTGATCCGTGGAGAGTGTTTTCTCTGCAGCTCAACAGAGCACACACAGAGAGACTGCCCCAAACGGCCAAAACGTCAACACTCACCTTTAGAGACTGGGCTAAGGGGGAGTCAAGACATTCAAGTGAGACACACACAAATTGCCACACGACTCCCAGTCACAATCCTGAGCGGGGATTTAACCCTTCAAGCCTGAGCACTGGTGGACACGGGGTCAGAAGGGAATCTGCTAGACAGCAGATGGGCAAAGGAGGTAGGGCTCCCTCTGGTGGCGCTTCCTTCGCCATTGTAGGTGCGGGCACTAGATGGCACCCTCCTCCCTTTACTCACACACAAGACACAACCAGTAACTCTGGTGGTGTCTGGAAACCACCGGGAGGAGATTGAGTTTTTTGTGACTTCTTCTACCTCCCGCGTGATTTTGGGCATCCCATGGATGTTAAAGCACAATCCCCGGATCGATTGGCCGTCTGGGGTGGTGGTTCAGTGGAGCGAAACCTGCCATCGGGTGTGTTTAGGATCCTCGGTTCCTCCCGGTTCCCAGGCTAAGGAGGAGGTCAAAGTCCCTCCCAATCTGACGGCAGTGCCGGTTGAGTACCACGATCTTGCTGATGTCTTCAGCAAGGATCTGGCACTCACCCTTCCCCCGCACCGTCCGTACGATTGTGCCATTGATTTGGTTCCAGGCGCTGAGTTCCCGTCCAGCAGGCTGTACAACCTCTCACGACCTGAGCACGAATCAATGGAGACCTACATCCGGGACTCATTAGCTGCCGGGCTGATCCGGAACTCCACCTCCCCGATGGGGGCAGGTTTCTTTTTTGTGGGCAAGAAAGATGGCGGACTTCGTCCATGTATTGATTACAGGGGGCTGAATGAGATTACGGTTCGCAACCGATACCCGTTGCCATTATTAGATTCCGTGTTCACCCCCCTGCATGGAGCCAAAATCTTTACTAAGCTGGATCTTAGAAATGCGTATCACCTGGTTTGGATCCGGAAGGGAGACGAATGGAAGACGGCATTCAACATCCCATTAGGTCACTTTGAGTACCTGGTCATGCCGTTCGGCCTCACAAACGCCCCCGCGACGTTCCAAGCATTGGTTAATGATGTCTTGCGGGATTTCCTGCACCGATTCGTCTTCGTATATCTAGACGATATACTCATCTTTTCTCCGGATCCTGAGACTCATGTCCGGCATGTACGTCAGGTCCTACAGCGGTTGTTGGAGAACCGGCTGTTTGTGAAGGGCGAGAAGTGTGAGTTTCACCGCACATCTTTGTCCTTCCTGGGGTTTATCATCTCCCCCAACTCCGTCGCTCCTGATCCGGCCAAGGTTGCGGCGGTGAGAGACTGGCCCCAACCCACTAGCCGTAGGAAGCTGCAACAGTTCCTCGGCTTTGCAAATTTCTACAGGAGGTTCATTAAGGGCTACAGTCAGGTAGTTAGCCCCCTGACAGCCCTGACCTCACCAAAAGTCCCCTTTACCTGGTCGGATCGTTGCGATGCCGCGTTCAAGGAGTTGAAATGGCGCTTCTCGTCTGCACCCGTTCTGGTGCAGCCCGATCCTAGTCGCCAGTTAGTGGTTGAAGTGGACGCCTCGGACTCAGGGATAGGAGCCGTGCTTTCCCAGAGCGGGAAGACCGATAAGGTCCTTCACCCGTGTGCCTATTTTTCCCGCAGGTTGACCCCGGCCGAACGGAACTATGACGTCGGCAATCGAGAACTCCTTGCGGTGAAAGAGGCTCTTGAAGAGTGGAGACATCTGTTGGAGGGAACGTCCGTGCCATTCACGGTTTTCACTGACCACCGGAACCTGGAGTATATCAGGACCGCCAAGCGGCTGAACCCCAGGCAAGCTCGCTGGTCACTGTTCTTCGGCCGTTTTGACTTCCGGATCACCTACCGTCCCGGGACCAAGAACCAGAGATCGGATGCCTTGTCCCGGGTACATGAAGATGAAGTCAAAGCGGAGTTGTCGGATCCACCGGAACCCATCATCCCAGAGTCCACTATCGTGGCCACCCTCACCTGGGACGTAGAGAGAACCGTCCGGGAGGCCCTGGCATGAAGCCCGGACCCCGGAACTGGGCCGAAGAACAAACTATACGTCCCACCAGAAGCTAGGGCTGCAGTCCTGGACTTCTGTCACGGCTCCAAGCTCTCCTGTCATCCAGGGGTGCGAAGAACCGTGGCAGTTGTCCGGCAGCGCTTCTGGTGGGCGTCCCTAGAGGCCGACGTCCGGGATTATATCCAGGCCTGCACCACCTGCGCCAGGGGCAAGGCTGACCATTGCCGGGCATCAGGTTTACTCCAGCCGCTGCCCGTGCCTCATCGCCCCTGGTCCCACATCGGCCTGGATTTTGTCACGGGCCTCCCGCCGTCCCAGGGTAACACCACCATCCTCACGATAGTGGACCGATTCTCCAAGGCGGCCCACTTCGTGGCCCTCCCGAAGCTCCCAACAGCCCAGGAGACAGCGGACCTCCTGGTCCACCACGTCGTCCGGCTGCATGGGATTCCAACAGACATCGTCTCCGATCGCGGTCCCCAGTTCTCCTCGCAAGTCTGGAGGAGCTTCTGCCGGGAACTGGGGGCCACGGTGAGTCTCTCGTCCGGGTACCACCCTCAGACCAACGGGCAAGCAGAACGGGTAAACCAGGAGGTGGAGCAGGCCTTGCGCTGCATGACTGCCGCACACCCGCGGCCTGGAGTACCCATTTGGCCTGGATCGAGTATGCCCATAACAGCCAGGTGTCTTCAGCCACCGGCCTCTCCCCTTTTGAGGTATGTCTGGGATATCAGCCCCCGTTGTTTCCGGTGGTTGAGGGAGAGGTCGGTGTGCCCTCAGTCCAGGCCCACCTGCGGAAGTGCCGTCGGGTGTGGCGTGCCACCCGTTCTGCTTTGCTAAAGGCCCAGACGAGGGCAAAAGCCCATGCAGACCATCGGCGGACCCCGGCCCCTGCGTATCGGCCTGGGCAGGAGGTGTGGTTATCCACAAAGGACATCCCCCTCCAAGTGGACTCCCCCAAGTTACAGGACCGTTACATCGGCCCATTCAAGATCCTGAAGGTCATCAGTCCAGCCGCAGTGAGGCTTCGGCTGCCGGCCTCACTGCGGATCCATCCTGTGTTTCATGTGTCCCGGATTAAACCTCATCACTCCTCACCCCGCTGTACTCCGGGTCCGGCGCCGCCTCCTGCCCGGATCATCGATGGCGAGCCGGCTTGGACTGTACGCCGGCTTTTGGATGTCCGTAGGATGGGCCGGGGCTTCCAGTATTTGGTGGACTGGGAGGGGTACGGCCCCGAAGAACGCTCCTGGGTGAAGAGGAGCTTCATCCTGGACCCGGCCCTCCTGGCCGATTTCTACCGCCGCCACCCGGACAAGCCTGGTCGGGCGCCAGGAGGTGCCCATTGAGGGGGGGGTCCTGTTGTGTGGGCCGCCAGAAGAGGAGGTACTGCTGGCCCACCACCAGAGGGCGCCCTGCCTGGAGTGCGGGCTCCAGGCACCAGAGGGCGCAGCCGCCTCACAGGAGCAGCTAGGGTGACAGCTGTCACGCATCACCTGCAACAGCTGTTACCAATCAGCAGGGGTACATCAGCAGGACGACGTCTCCACCTCTTTGCCGAGATATCGTTCTACCTGGAAGGTAATATTCTCAGCTGACTGCTTGACAGTAACCTTTTGTGATTTTTGTGAGTGATAACAGACCTTTTCTCCAACAAGAGGTGGAGGTAGCTTTCCTGCCGTGCAGATTACTGGGTGCAAACGCGCCCACCTTTAATTGTGTTTTTGTTCCTCGCCAGCAGTACCAGGTCCGACACGCGGAGGCAGTGGCCACCTGGGAGTTCGGGACTTGGCGGCTCCAGTATTCCCGGGGTCTGGTGGCGGAGGAAATCGTGTGGTTCCGGTTCTGCTTTGGACAGGTGTCTCCTATCTTCGAGCCTGCCCACACGACACCTTTGTGAATTGATTCTGATCTATTGTTGTAATCTGTTGTATTTGTTGTGCACATTCACAACAGAAAGTGTTGTTATTTGACCTACTCCATTGTCCGTTCCTTTGCGCCCCCTGTTGTGGGTCCGTGTACCGACACTTTCCCAACATCACTAATGATTAAATGCAGAGTGGTGCATACAGAGCAAAAAGAGAAAGAAACACTCAGTGCATCATGGGAACCCCCCAGCAGTCTAAGTCTATAGCAGCATAACTAAGGGATGGTTCAGGGTCACCTGATCCAGCCCTAACTATAAGCTTTAGCAAAAAGGAAAGTTTTAAGCCTAATCTTAAAAGTAGAGAGGGTGTCTGTCTCCCTGATCCGAATTGGGAGCTGGTTCCAGAGGAGAGGAGCCTGAAAGCTGAAGGCTCTGCCTCCCATTCTACTCTTACAAACCCTAAGAACTAGAAGTAAGCCTGCAGTCTGAGAGCGAAGCGCTCTATTGGGGTGATATGGTACTATGAGGTCCCTAAGATAAGATGGGACCTGATTATTCAAAACCTTATAAGTAAGAAGAAGAATTTTAAATGCTATTCTAGAATTAACAGGAAGCCAATGAAGAGAGGCCAATATGGGTGAGATAAATTATTTACATATTATTCACTTTGCGTGTTTTTAGGAATCCGCTAGGTTAGCGTAGCTACTAGCTCTTAGCCGATTTAGCATGGCGGCTTCTCCTGTCTCTCCCGCACTTTTCTGCTCTGGGTGTGAAATGTGTAGTTATTCCTCGGCCTCCTTTAGCAGTAACGGTACTTGTAATAAGTGTAGCTTATTCGTAGCTTAGGAGGCCAGGCTGGGCGAATTGGAGACTCGGCTCCGCACCGTGGAAAATTCTACAGCTAGCCAGGCCCCTGTAGTCGGTGCGGACCAAGGTAGCTTAGCCGCCGTTAGTTCCCCCCTGGCAGATCCCGAGCAGCCGGGAAAGCAGGCTGACTGGGTGACTGTGAGGAGGAAGCGTAGCCCTAAACAGAAGCCCCGTGTACACCGCCAACCCGTTCACATCTCTAACCGTTTTTCACCGCTCGACGACACACCCGCCGAGGATCAAACTCTGGTTATTGGCGACTCTGTTTTGAGAAATGTGAAGTTAGCGACACCAGCAACCATAGTCAATTGTCTTCCGGGGGCCAGAGCAGGCGACATTGAAGGAAATTTGAAACTGCTGGCTAAGGCTAAGCGTAAATTTGGTAAGATTGTAATTCACGTCGGCAGTAATGACACCCGGTTACGCCAATCGGAGGTCACTAAAATTAACATTAAATCGGTGTGTAACTTTGCAAAAACAATGTCGGACTCTGTAGTTTTCTCTGGGCCCCTCCCCAATCAGACCGGGAGTGACATGTTTAGCCGCATGTTCTCCTTGAATTGCTGGCTGTCTGAGTGGTGTCCAAAAAATGAGGTGGGCTTCATAGATAATTGGCAAAGCTTCTGGGGAAAACCTGGTCTTGTTAGGACAGACGGCATCCATCCCACTTTGGATGGAGCAGCTCTCATTTCTAGAAATCTGGCCAATTTTCTTAAATCCTCCAAATCGTGACTATCCAGGGTTGGGACCAGGAAGCAGAGTTGTAGTCTTACACACCTCTCTGCAGCTTCTCTCCCCCTGCCATCCCCTCATTACCCCATCCCCGTAGAGACGGTGCCTGCTCCCAGACCACCAATAACCAGCAAAAATCTATTTAAGCATAAAAATTCAAAAAGAAAAAATAATATAGCACCTTCAACTGCACCACAGACTAAAACAGTTAAATGTGGTCTATTAAACATTAGGTCTCTCTCTTCTAAGTCCCTGTTGGTAAATGATATAATAATTGATCAACATATTGATTTATTCTGCCTTACAGAAACCTGGTTACAGCAGGATGAATATGTTAGTTTAAATGAGTCAACACCCCCGAGTCACACTAACTGTCAGAATGCTCGTAGCACAGGCCGGGGCGGAGGATTAGCAGCAATCTTCCATTCCAGCTTATTAATTAATCAAAAACCCAGACAGAGCTTTAATTCATTTGAAAGCTTGTCTCTTAGTCTTGTCCATCCAAATTGGAAGTCCCAAAAACCAGTTTTATTTGTTATTATCTATCGTCCACCTGGTCGTTACTGTGAGTTTCTCTGTGAATTTTCAGACCTTTTGTCTGACTTAGTGCTTAGCTCAGATAAGATAATTATAGTGGGCGATTTTAACATCCACACAGATGCTGAGAATGACAGCCTCAACACTGCATTTAATCTATTATTAGACTCTATTGGTTTTGCTCAAAAAGTAAATGAGTCCACCCACCACTTTAATCATATCTTAGATCTTGTTCTGACTTATGGTATGGAAATTGAAGACTTAACAGTATTCCCTGAAAACTCCCTTCTGTCTGATCATTTCTTAATAACATTTACATTTACTCTGATGGACTACCCAGCAGTGGGGAATAAGTTTCATTGCACTAGAAGTCTTTCAGAAAGCACTGTAACTAGGTTTAAGGATATGATTCCTTCTTTATGTTCTCTAATGCCATATACCAACACAGTGCAGAGTAGCTACCTAAACTCTGTAAGGGAGATAGAGTATCTCGTCAATAGTTTTACATCCTCATTGAAGACAACTTTGGATGCTGTAGCTCCTCTGAAAAAGAGAGCTTTAAATCAGAAGTGTCTGACTCCGTGGTATAACTCACAAACTTGTAGCTTAAAGCAGATAACCCGTAAGTTGGAGAGGAAATGGCGTCTCACTAATTTAGAAGATCTTCACTTAGCCTGGAAAAAGAGTCTGTTGCTCTATAAAAAAAGCCCTCCGTAAAGCTAGGACATCTTTCTACTCATCACTAATTGAAGAAAATAAGAACAACCCCAGCTTTCTTTTCAGCACTGTAGCCAGGCTGACAAAGAGTCAGAGCTCTATTGAGCTGAGTATTCCATTAACTTTAACTAGTAATGACTTCATGACTTTCTTTGCTAACAAAATTTTAACTATTAGAGAAAAAATTACTCATAACCATCCCAAAGACGTATCGTTATCTTTGGCTGCTTTCAGTGATGCCGGTATTTGGTTAGACTCTTTCTCTCCGATTGTTCTGTCTGAGTTATTTTCATTAGTTACTTCATCCAAACCATCAACATGTTTATTAGACCCCATTCCTACCAGGCTGCTCAAGGAAGCCCTACCATTATTTAATGCTTCGATCTTAAATATGATCAATCTATCTTTGTTAGTTGGCTATGTACCACAGGCTTTTAAGGTGGCAGTAATTAAACCATTACTTAAAAAGCCATCACTTGACCCAGCTATCTTAGCTAATTATAGGCCAATCTCCAACCTTCCTTTTCTCTCAAAAATTCTTGAAAGGGTAGTTGTAAAACAGCTAACTGATCATCTGCAGAGGAATGGTCTATTTGAAGAGTTTCAGTCAGGTTTTAGAATTCATCATAGTACAGAAACAGCATTAGTGAAGGTTACAAATGATCTTCTTATGGCCTCGGACAGTGGACTCATCTCTGTGCTTGTTCTGTTAGACCTCAGTGCTGCTTTTGATACTGTTGACCATAAAATTTTATTACAGAGATTAGAGCATGCCATAGGTATTAAAGGCACTGCGCTGCGGTGGTTTGAATCATATTTGTCTAATAGATTACAATTTGTTCATGTAAATGGGGAATCTTCTTCACAGACTAAAGTTAATTATGGAGTTCCACAAGGTTCTGTGCTAGGACCAATTTTATTCACTTTATACATGCTTCCCTTAGGCAGTATTATTAGACGGTATTGCTTAAATTTTCATTGTTACGCAGATGATACCCAGCTTTATCTATCCATGAAGCCAGAGGACACACACCAATTAGCTAAACTGCAGGATTGTCTTACAGACATAAAGACATGGATGACCTCTAATTTCCTGCTTTTAAACTCAGATAAAACTGAAGTTATTGTACTTGGCCCCACAAATCTTAGAAACATGGTGTCTAACCAGATCCTTACTCTGGATGGCATTACCCTGACCTCTAGTAATACTGTGAGAAATCTTGGAGTCATTTTTGATCAGGATATGTCATTCAAAGCGCATATTAAACAAATATGTAGGACTGCTTTTTTGCATTTACGCAATATCTCTAAAATCAGAAAGGTCTTGTCTCAGAGTGATGCTGAAAAACTAATTCATGTATTTATTTCCTCTAGGCTGGACTATTGTAATTCATTATTATCAGGTTGTCCTAAAAGTTCCCTAAAAAGCCTTCAGTTAATTCAAAATGCTGCAGCTAGAGTACTGACGGGGACTAGAAGGAGAGAGCATATCTCACCCATATTGGCCTCTCTTCATTGGCTTCCTATTAATTCTAGAATAGAATTTAAAATTCTTCTTCTTACTTATAAGGTTTTGAATAATCAGGTCCCATCTTATCTTAGGGACCTCGTAGTACCATATCACCCAATAGAGCGCTTCGCTCTCAGACTGCAGGCTTACTTGTAGTTCCTAGGGTTTGTAAGAGTAGAATGGGAGGCAGAGCCTTCAGCTTTCAGGCTCCTCTCCTGTGGAACCAGCTCCCAATTCAGATCAGGGAGACAGACACCCTCTCTACTTTTAAGATTAGGCTTAAAACTTTCCTTTTTGCTAAAGCTTATAGTTAGGGCTGGATCAGGTGACCCTGAACCATCCCTTAGTTATGCTGCTATAGACGTAGACTGCTGGGGGGTTCCCATGATGCACTGTTTCTTTCTCTTTTTGCTCTGTATGCACCACTCTGCATTTAATCATTAGTGATCGATCTCTGCTCCCCTCCACAGCATGTCTTTTTCCTGGTTCTCTCCCTCAGCCCCAACCAGTCCCAGCAGAAGACTGCCCCTCCCTGAGCCTGGTTCTGCTGGAGGTTTCTTCCTGTTAAAAGGGAGTTTTTCCTTCCCACTGTAGCCAAGTGCTTGCTCACAGGGGGTCGTTTTGACCGTTGGGGTTTTACATAATTATTGTATGGCCTTGCCTTACAATATAAAGCGCCTTGGGGCAACTGTTTGTTGTGATTTGGCGCTATATAAAAAATTGATTGATTGATTGATTGATTGATATATTTGGGGTCGCCCTCGAGTTTTAATGTACCCTGTGTGTTTCCCATTTTAGACGACTGAGGGGGTTAGGCCTAGGGCCATCTAAATCAATGATATTTCCATACCCCTTTAATGACTCTGGCGCATCCGCGAGGTGCCGAACAAGCTTCTACCAAATCCTTAGATTGGGCAGGTCGACCTTGCCTCTGCTTCCTTGCGGTCGCTGTTGAGTTTTTGTGCGTATGGAATGTCACGCAAGCTACACTGCAACCGGAGTTACAGGAATTCGCTTGAGATCGTTCCCAGTCATACATTCCATTCATTCATCATTCATTACCCCTTCTTGGGTTTTCAGTACTTTTTTTTTTTTTTTTTACTTTATAAAATGTCCAATTAGAATTTGTGAAATCATTAAAAAAAAAATCCTACACATTGTCACAGTTGTCTCTCTTTGACGTAAATAATAGTCTTAGAATTGCCCTCCAGGTCAAGTGTTAACTGTCTTCCTGTGGCAAACATCACATCGGGTCAAGAATAAATCTGTCTTCCCGTCACAGGTCACGTGTTAAACAGTCTTCCTGTATTTTAGTCACAGGTCATGTATTAAACGGTCTTCCTGTATTTTAGTCACAGGTCACGTATTAAACGGTCTTCCTGTGTTTTAATTACAGGTCACGTGTTGAACGGTCTTCCTGTGTTTTAGTTACACTGCAGTGATTAACTTAAAGTCCACAATCCCACACAAAAGACTCCTTACTTACGTCAAAATTGTGATTCTAGTGGCTTCGTAGAGCGTCATCAATCCCTCCTCCGAGCCACAAGTCGACTTCAGTCTAGAACGCCGGCCACATTTGAAGTGGTGGTCTTTTCCTCCATCTAACGGGGTTGCGGCGCGTCGTCTTCTGGTTACGGAGGGAGGATGTGTCGATGCCCCACGTTGGGCGCCAGGAAAATGTCAGGTCCGTTGCCCTAACTGGACCTGGCACTTAAACTGTGCCTGAGATCGTATCCTGCAAAACACAGTTTCTCAAAGCACAATCACATAAAAAGAGACAACATTAGACAGAGATCTCTTTTGTGAGCTTTGCGCAAAGGGGAGAAGCTTTGGAGAGAGCGTACAAACCTAAGACCAACCTTGCTTTTCCTGCTCCTCTCCGCCGCCCCTCCGGCGCTTGCTCTTTTATTAGAAAAGAAAAAAAAATCCTAAACAATACAACGTAGCATCAGGGTACATTGTGTTTGGGGAAGGGAGGGGTGAACGGTTGCTTGTGAGTTACGGTTTCCTGTGAAACATGCTCATTTCTTTCACCGAAAGAAGGGAGTAAGCTGTTAAGTTTCGATGTCAACAGAGTCCTGAAACAATCTTTAGTTCATCACTGTGGCTGAGCAATCATTTAGCTTAAATGCAGCATATATGAATGGGTACATAATTATTATGATTAAATGAGTAAATGAAGTATAAAAGAATATAATTCAGACAGTAATAAATGTAGAATCCTTTAACAAGTCAGTTAAGACACATATTCTTTCAGTCTTGTGGCTGGTTTCACTCCCACATCACACAGATAACAGATAGTTGATACAGTTCATTTCACAAGAAACAGAAACTTAACTCAGACTACTTTTGATTACATTGAATATCATGTAAGCAGGCAATGATTAATTAAATAAATGATAACAACTCATAAATCTCCATCAGACACGGTGACACAGTCATTTCTCCTTATTTGCAAAACAAGTTCAGTTCACTGTTGAACCTGGTGTCACCTCAGAGGGGGCGTGGTTCAGTCTGTTCACGTGGAGAAAGAAAAGTGAAAGCAAACACACCTGAGTGTCTCCAGTGGAGTGTCTCTCTGAGGTGCTGCTTTCGCTCAGAGTGCTCTGCGTCACGCAGAGGGGACCGACAGGTTTGGAACCTCGAGCAGTTTTGTTTCTGATGATTTACGAACTCTGATGGGAAGAAATATGTCTGTGACAAGGTAAAAATACGATATTTAATCAACTCAGTGTGTCAAAGTACTGAAGAGAGAGCTTAAATAAGTTACAACAGACAAGATTTTTCTGATTGTGTTAAAATAAAAGTTTTTCTCATTATGAAAAAGCAGCAGTTTGACTGTTTCAGGACTAAAAAGATATGAGAGAAAGTCCTTTGAATGCTTGACTTTTGGTAATTTATGGACATTTTGTTTTTGGAATGAATTTGAGATGCTGAATATGTTCCAAAAATGTTTGTACATAAATTGTAAATCATTTTGTTTACATTTGGAAAACAGATGCCGCTTTTCCCAGGATGTCTAAAAAAAAAGACCCCTAGTTCAGTCAGTCATGTATCATTTCCCTTTTGTGTTAAATTACTTCAGTTGTATGTCCTCGATTGTCACCAGACTGATGACCCCAAGAAGATAATTTTCTGGGGATCAAAAGGTCAAAGGTCAACATAATAAGACTATACTTTATACAAATGTTTTGAGCGCAATAATTGCTTTCCTGACTGTCTGGTTGTCATCAAATGTACGTGTGTGAGAGAGATCTGGTGGCCCCAAGAAGCCCATTGATTTTTGTGTGAAAAGGTCAAAATCACTGAAGCACAGTGTATCCAAAAAGTATTCACAGGGTTTCACGTTTTCCACATTTTGTTATGTTGCAGCTGTATTCCAAAATGGGTGAAATTTGTTTTTGCCTCAAACTTCTACACACTCCTACACATTCAAGAAGACTTGAAGCTGTAATTGCTGCCAAAGGTGCACCAACAAAGTATTGACTAAAGGCTGTGAATACTTATGTACAGGGTGACCCCAAAAAACAGAACCCATAAAAACTGTAATAAATCGTAAAAATGTCCAGCAAATGTCTTGAGATTTACTGGACTTAAACTTCAATCTGTGGACGATCATTGCCCAAAAGTTTCAGTTATCTTGATCACTTCGCATAAAAGTCATGTGCTTTCAAGTTTATGCTCCAAATGGTATGTTTTTTGTTTGTTTGTTTGTTTGTTTGTTTTGGTGAAATAAGCCTCCAGGCAAAATGTCTTTTCCTTGGTTGACCAAGACATGGTCAACCATGTCAATGATTGTAGATGACCAATCATGGTCAGCTACAATCATTGACCTTTGTAGAATTTATTGCAATTTTTATTGGTTCTGTTTTTGTTGTTGATTTGTTTTGAGGGTTATTTTGGGGGGAGGGGGGTGTCATGTGATTACTTGGGTTTTTTTTAATTTTTAAGAAATTTGCAATAATTAAAAAAATTCATGTTGTCATTATGGGGTGTTGTGAGTAGACTTTCGAGGGGACAAAAAATGAATTTACTACATTTTGGAATAAGGCTGTAAAATAACAAAATGTGGAAAAAGTGAAGCATTGTGAATACTTTCTGAATGCACTGTAAACCTTTTTTAAATGCCTTCTCACAAAGCGTCACTTTTATGATACTAGCAACATTTGTCCAGGGCCCAGGGTTTATTGTAAGATGGGTATCCTTCCAATTTAATAGCTTTGATTTGTTCAGTGTGTCAGGTAACTTTGGACAGCACACGCTACAGTCATGAGTCACCGGAGTCAAGGTTACTCAGACTGTTTTATAAGCAGCGCTTACAGGACAGACAAAGACCTCGCCTCTGTTCAGGACAGGTTTTTCCACTCTGCTATCACAACTTCCTGCTTACAGTTCACTTATGATACTGCCATTACGCAGCAGTTGTAAACCTGCTAACTTAGTCGCTGCAATGATGTTGTGAACTGTTAACCGGCTGTCATGTGCACGTGGAGGATAAAACCCACTGAATGCTGTTTCTGAATGCTCTATTCAGCAACAAGTGATTCAGGTAGACAAATTTGTTCCACAGTGAAACAGAAAATGTCAAATGGCATGGGTGGAGCTAGAGCAGAGGGTTGCGCTGGCCTCCCCTGAAATATAATTGGGCACAGATGATTGACATGAAAATTCAGTAAGTTACATCTTATATATTATATTCCAATTCTAAGGTGGAACAATGCTAGTATATGAAGGTATATCTAAATATCTAAAAAGGAAGCATAAAATAGGAGAGTAGAAAAGAGTAGAGTAGAGCCACTTAGGTGCCTGGTTTTGAGAACCACGGATGGTAGGTTAAAAAGCTGTTTTATCCCATAGGAACTCTCCCTACCCACCCAAGCAGCTCAAGAAAAAGGTATATATAATATAATAAATAATAAGACATAAGAAGGATAAGACATCACAGGAGAAGATTGTAGTATAGGTAATTTAGTATGTAGACTAGTAGTAAAATTAAATATAGTTAGTAGGCTAAGCTATAAATCTGGTATTTTAATATAGAAACAGAAGCTATGAGTGTATGAGTGTACTGGTATCTATCTAAAGTAACTCTGTTAGCATACTATAAGAAAATAAAAAGTATAATTATTATGCTATCAAATGGAAACCTAAGAACTTAGGTACTATACGAGGTCTGTCAATAAAGTAACGGTCCTTTTTATTTTTTTTCAAAAACTATACTCAACAAAAATATAAACGCAACACTTTTGGTTTTGCTCCCATTTTGTATGAGATGAACTCAAAGATCTAAAACTTTTTCCACATACACAATATCACCATTTCCCTCAAATATTGTTCACAAACCAGTCTAAATCTGTGATAGTGAGCACTTCTCCTTTGCTGAGATAATCCATCCCACCTCACAGGTGTGCCATATCAAGATTAGCTGATTAGACACCATGATTAGTGCACAGGTGTGCCTTAGACTGTCCACAATAAAAGGCCACTCCAAGGTGTGATCACACCTTGGAGAGGCCTTTTATTGGTGATCACACCTTGGAGAGCTGTTGCACCAAGTGGACTGACATGAATCATGGCTCCAACACGAGAGATGTCAATTGAAACAAAGGAGAGGATTATCAAACTCTTAAAAGAGGGTAAATCATCACGCAATGTTGCAAAAGATGTTGGTTGTTCACAGTCAGCTGTGTCTAAACTCTGGACCAAATACAAACAACATGGGAAGGTTATTAAAGGCAAACATACTGGTAGACCAAGGAAGACATCAAAGCGTCAAGACAGAAAACTTAAAGCAATATGTCTCAAAAATCAAAAATGCACAACAAAACAAATGAGGAACGAATGGGAGGAAACTGGAATCAACGTCTGTGACCGAACTGTAAGAAACCGCCTAAAGGAAATGGGATTTACATACAGAAAAGCTAAACAAAAGCCATCATTAACACCTAAACAGAAAAAAACAAGGTTACAATGGGCTAAGGAAAAGCAATTGTGGACTGTGGATGACTGGATGAAAGTCATATTCAGTGATGAATCTCGAATCTTCATTGGGCAAGGTGATGATGCTGGAACTTTTGTTTGGTGCAGTTCCAATGAGATTTATAAAGATGACTGCCTGAAGAGAACATGTAAATTTCCACAGTCATTGATGATATGGGGCTGCATGTCAGGTAAAGGCACTGGGGAGATGGTTGTCATTACATCATCAATAAATGCACAAGTTTACATTGATACTTTGGACACTTTTCTTATCCCATCAATTGAAAGGATGTTTGGGGATGATGAAATCATTTTTCAAGATGATAATGCATCTTGCCATAGAGCATGTGGAAACATTCCTTGCAAAAAGACACATAGGGTCAATGTCATGGCCTGCAAATAGTCCGGATCTTAATCCAATTGAAAATCTTTGGTGGAAGTTGAAGAAAATGGTCCATGACAAGGCTCCAACCTGCAAAGCTGATCTGGCAACAGCAATCAGAGAAAGTTGGAGCCAGATTGATGAAGAGTACTGTTTGTCACTCATTAAGTCCATGCCTCAGAGACTGCAAGCTGTTATAAAAGCCAGAGGTGGTGCAACAAAATACTAGTGATGTGTTGGAGCGTTCTTTTGTTTTTCATGATTCCATCATTTATTCCTCAGAATTGAGTGATTCCATATTTTTTACCCACTGCTTGGTCTAAAAAAAGTAACCGTTACTGACTGCCACAATTTTTTTTTCTTGATTTCTTATAGTGTTTCTTAAAGCCAGAAAGTTGCCATTTGAAATGACTTTAGTTTTGTGTCATGTCTGTGATCTGCTTTTTTTCTACAAAATTAAACAACTGAATGAACATCCTCCGAGGCCGGTGATTCCATAATTTTTGCCAGGGGTTGTAATAAACCAAGACACCAGAACAGAACAGAGCAACAGACTAAAACAGTGTGGTGCCAGAAGGATGTGTGCTATTGTTGGATACTTGGAGAAGGACCACAAACCCTGGATAGCATACCAGTGATGGAGGTTCCTGGAGAAGAGGAAGCCGAAAGAGAGAGTTGATGCTCGTGACTGGATCAGACAAGTAACAGTCATCAGCAAACAAGAGGACAACCTTAATGAGTGAAATGGAGATCTGGCAACTTGCTTCTGTTGGATTGTTTGTTGCTGTGACGCCACTCTGAACTTCTCACACGGTGCTGTAATTAAACACAGCTACTGAGGATTGTTTTTCACCGGCGTGGCTCCACCTGAAGCCCGAGGCGTCGGCACAGTTCCACCGGCGCGGCTTTACCGAGGCCCGAGGCGTCAGCGCACATCCACCGGCGCGGCTCCACCTGAAGCCCGAGGCGTCAGCGCACATCCACCGGCGTGGCTACACCTGAAGCCCGAGGCGTCAGCGCAGTTCCACCGGCGCGGCTTTACCGAGGCCCGAGGTGCCAGCGCGGAGTTATCTGACCATGGGTCCGAAGAAGGCACTGACAGCGGAGGAGGGAGACGATATCAAAAAGTCCCTGGACTTTTTGTCTGAGGAAATCTCTGTTGTTAAAATGCAGCAGAAATCCATTATGGAGCTGGTGGAAGAAGTGAAGGCTCTCCGGATCCAGAATGCCGAGAAAGACCGGCGTCTGGTGTACCTGGAGAACCGTGTTGCAGAGTTGGAACAGTACACAAGGATGAACAACGTTATTATTACAGGAATTCATATTAAACCTCGATCCTACGCACGGGCGGTGTCAGAAGACAGTGGAGGGGAGGCCAGCGAGCAGGAGGCCAGCTCAGTGGAACAACAGGTGGCTGACTTCCTGCAATCTAAAGGTATTCAAATGGACTGTAATAACATTGAAGCGTGCCACCCCCTGCCCAGGAGAGAGGATGGAGACAAGCGAGCAGTTATAATGAGGTTTGTCAACAGAAAACATAAAATGGCATTGTTAAAACAGGGACGGAAACTTAAAGGAACAAACGTATTCATCAATGAACATCTGACCAAAAGAAACGCAGACATCGCCAGGAAAGCTCGTTTCTTAAAAAAGCATGGAAAAATTCAACAGACATGGACATCCAACTGCAAAACATTTATCAAATTGAATGGAACACCAGAACAAGCGAAGGTTATGGTAATCAGGAACATCGAGGATCTGGACAAATACGACCAATAAGGTATGAGGACACAAACACATCACAACACCATGACACAGACCAGAGGAACCTATTCATCTACTACGTCATCTACATCTGGAGACAAGAAGGATATAACTCAAAGGATTGCTGATCATGGAAAAGTAGAACTGAGCATTTAAATACACAGATCACAATGTACTGGACTTGGAGCACGATATAGACCCGGACAATAATTTCTTCTCAAATATCAATGACAGTTGTTGCTATTATACAGATGAACAGTTTAATCGGATCATTAAAACGGATAACAAATTATCAATAATCCATTTCAACAGCAGAAGTCTATATGCAAACTTTAACAACATTAAAGAATATTTAAGTCAATTTAAAAAAATATTTAACATAATTGCTATATCAGAAACATGGATCAATGAAGATAAAGGTATGGATTTTGAACTGGATGGATATGAATTTAATTGTGTAAACAGAAAGAATAAGAGTGGAGGAGGAGTGGCTGTGTATGTGGATAAGAACATGGATTATAAAATAGTAGACAATATGACAACTGTGATTGATAACTTATTAGAATGTATAACTATTGAAATATGTGAAGAAAAAAGCAAAAATGTATTAGTCAGCTGTATATATAGAGCACCAGGATCTAGTATTGAAACATTCACTGACTGTATGGGAAAAATGTTCTCAAAAACTAATCAAAAAACTGTGTTCATTTGTGGTGACTTAAATATTGATCTGCTCAATCCAAATAAGCATAAAATAACAGATGAATGTATCAGTATAATGTACAGTATGAGTTTATATCCAAAAATCACCAGGCCAAGCAGAATTACATCCCATAGTGCTACCTTAATTGATAATATATTCAGCAATGATATTGAGAATAACACTGTGAGTGGATTATTAATCAATGACATTAGTGATCATCTACCAGTTTTCATCGTTTATAATAGAAACCATTGGCGGAATCAGCCAGAGGAGAAAATAAAATACAGGCGAGTGCGGACAGAGGAAAACATGAACACACTAAAGAAGGATTTACAGGAGCAAAACTGGGAAAAGGTATACAGTGAAAGTGATGTTGATAGTGCATATGAAACTTTTTTACAAATATTTACATCATTATATGATAAAAATTGTCCAATTAAACAAGACTACAGAAAACAAAAAATCCAAGCTCGACCATGGATGATGAAAGGGTTACGAAATGCATGTAATAAGAAAAATACACTGTATAGAGAATTCATAAAACTAAAGACTAAAGAGGCAGAAAATAGATATAAGAAATACAAAAATAGATTAACTAATATTATACGGGTATGTAGGAAGGAATATTATAGTAACATATATAATAACAAAAACAATATTAAAGGAATATGGGATATATTAAATAGCATTATCAAAAATGGTAATAAAAAACAGAGTTACCCTCAGTATTTCATTGATAATAATGTCAAGAAGGAAAATAAGGATGAGGTAGTCAACGGTTTTAATAATTTTTTTGTAAATATTGGACCAAGCTTGGCAGAAAAAATTCCCAATTCCCAACCTGAGGATTGGGATAATAATCTCATAGAAAGAAATCCCTGTTCAATGTTCCTCACAGCAGTGGATGGAAAAGAAATTATAGACATTGTGAATAATTGTAAATATAAAACATCTACCGATTTAAATGAAATTGATATGGTGGTGGTAAAACAGGTCATTGAATGGATTGTAGAACCATTAACATACATCTGTAACTTATCATTTCAAACCGGTAAATTTCCCAATCAAATGAAAATAGCTAAGGTTGTGCCGCTGTATAAGACTGGGGATAGACACCACTTCACAAATTATAGACCTGTTTCTTTGCTTCTACAATTTTCCAAATTATTAGAAAAGTTATTCAATAATAGATTAGACAAATTCATAAATAAACATAAATTACTTACTGATAGTCAATATGGATTCAGAGCACATAGTTCAACATCACTTGCATTAATAGAATCAGTTTAGGAGATTACAAACGCCATAGACCACAAATTACATTCAGTTGGAATATTTATAGACCTTAAAAAGGCTTTTGATACAATCAATCATGACATATTAATCAGTAAACTTGAACAGTATGGGATTAGGGGGTTGGTGTTGCACTGGGTGAGAAGCTACTTAAGTAACAGAAAACAGTTTGTGATGGGGGAATATACATCATGCTTGGACAATGCTTGTGGCGTCCCACAGGGGTCAGTATTGGGTCCAAAACTGTTTCTAATTTATATAAATGATATTGTCAATGTTTCCAAAATATTAAAATTAGTATTATTTGCAGATGACACAAGCATTTTTTTTTTGTTCAGGGGGGGATTTGCAGGAGTTACTGAGGAGGATCAGTATAGAAATGGGAAAATTGAAAATATGGTTTGACAGAAACAAATTATCATTAAACTTAAGTAAAACAAAATACATGTTATTTGGCTATTGTAATACAGACATACAGGTTCAGATACAAGTCGAGGGGGTAGATATTGAAAGGGTACATGAAAATACGTTTCTGGGGGTGATAATAGATGATAAGATAAACTGGAAGACTCATATAAAACATATACAAAGTAAACTGTCAAGAAGCATTTCAGTTCTAAACAAAGCGAAACATATTCTGGACCACAACTCACTCCGCATTCTTTACTGCTCACTGGTTTTACCATATTTACAGTACTGTGCAGAGGTATGGGGTAATACTTATAAAGGTACAACACAATCACTATCAGTAATGCAGAAAAGAGCTATAAGAATTATTCATAATACTGGCTATAGAGATCATATAAATCCACTATTTTTACAATCCAAATTCTTAAAATTCACAGACTTGGTTCATTTTCAAACAGTACAAATTGTGTATAAAGCAATGAACAATTTACTTCCAGCAAATATTAAAAATATGTTTTTTAACAGATCAGGGGATTGCAGTCTGAGGGGGAAATTTAATTTAAAGCATCAGTGGGCACGAACAACATTAAAAGGTTTCTGTATTTCTGTCTGTGGGGTGAGGATGTGGAACAGATTGGGAGTGGGGCTCAAGCAATGTCCAAGCATGAACCAGTTCAAACAGCGGTACAAAAATATGTTTTTTTCTAGGTATAGGGAGGAGGAAGGGTAATGAGGGTTAGGGTGTTTTTGTTTTTGCTTCGGCTTGTAAATATATAGTATTTTGTATGTAAGTAGGTATGTGTAGGTGTATATTTATGTTTGTGTATATATGTGTGTATATGTGTATATATGTATATGTGTATGTATATATATGTATATGTGTGTATATATGTATATATATATATATATATATATATATATATTGATATCGGTTTAGGTGTGTAGGAATCTATGTGTATATGTGGCAAAGGGTATTACTGGTTGTGGGGAAGAAGGGGTAGGGATAAATAAGCTGATGCTTCACCCTACCCCTTTTCGGACATGTTGGGTACACAGTAGGAACTTTTTTGTTGTTGTCTTTACTGATCTATCTTGTAATTGTTGTTGTATCAAATGTTCAAAATAAATAGTTTTCATTCATTCATTCATTCATTCGAAATGTCAACTGTATAAATCCAATTCAACCATTCTTCAAACCCAGGTCTACATATTGGAAGGCCAGCTGCTGATCCCACTGAGCTACCTGCTTTCACAGAGATACAGACAAATAAATTACAGTTATGACAGTCCAGGTTTGGAGATGATACATCCATAGTTTCAACAATGTAAGGGTATGTTTAGTTGGGGGAGGGGGGTACCATATATGTAGCATTGTGAGGGGGAATACTGACATGGTTAATGTTGCTTGGCAACAGGCCAGTCAAAGGAGGACACACCGACCCACAACTGACTTTTCTTGACACCACTGTTGTAGGTTGTGTCAGATTTTGCTCCTGTCCTAACACAGGATGATTTTATATCTGAGTGTCTGGATGACAGATGACCTCACACCGACATTGTTTTGGTTTTCAGAGAGAAAGTGGAAGAGGCATTAAGCCAGTATGTCACACAAACCCTCACCCACATTGAGACGGTGACTGAATTCCTGGATAAGATCTCCAAATGGATGCTCCAGAGGGAGACAGAACTCAACATGATGATAGACATCAATGACAGGGCTACTGGCCCCGTTTCCCAATCAGAAGGCAAATGGGCGGCTTTTGTGGCATATATGAAGCACAGTTTTAACCAAATTAATGCAGAGGAAAGGCATGCTAAGCTGTCGGAGGAGCTTGCTGTGGTGGTGAAGCACGTCCTAGAAGGGCTGGAGGAGCTCGACTGCTTCCTGGATGCAGTGGAGAGGCTGGCGGTCACCTCGCGACACATCTTCATGGAGGACAACCAGGTGTTAGATCTGCCAGAAAGGATCAGATGTGAAGACATTTGTGACATCATTACTGCTGCAGGTCTCGTGTGTCCACTCCTTCTCCAGTTTCAAAGAGACGCAAATGTCTTCTTCAGTCCCAACCTTCACACTGTGGTCGTGCTCATTTATCAGCTGAACAAGTACATACAGACTACCCAGAAAATCTGCACAAGAATGAAGAAAAGGTAAAGCAGGTTCATGAACGTGTGACTTTATTCAAATACTGTGTTCTTCAAAGTGTGTGAAATATGATGATAACTGTGTCGTCCACAGCTGTACCTGCAACTTTTCCACGAGGACGTCAACAAAAACGTTGGTCAGTCTCACTGTGGATTTATCAGAAGATGAACTACAATGGATGCTTTCTCGCATTGATCTTCTTACGAACATCAGGTAAATCCTGCTCACATACGGTCGGATGAGGCCAAAATATGTTTCTGTGCTTGTTCATTGTTTAAAAGCAGAAATTAAGTTGTAGCCTCAAAAAAGTCAACTTTTTAACAACCAGCAGAACCAGAGCTTCCTGTTTTAATAGAACACCGTGCACAAAGTTAAATCTCTGCAGGATCCTTCAAAGAGGAAAATTTTCTACCTTGTTATGACTGAAAAATGAAAACAGCTCACATTAATTCTGTTCAGATGGGCAGGGTGATGGTTTCTCCATGATCAACATGTTAATGCAGCATCAGAGAGCATCAATGTGCAATTATAGCAATTTCATCCTCAACATTAGGTGATGACAGAAGCTCCATCATAAGTGGTATAATATTTCAATTCAATTTCAATTTTTCAATTTATTTTCATTCATATAGCGCCAAATCACAACAGAGTTGCCTCAAGGCACTTCACACAAGGTCTAACCTTACTAACCCCTAGAGCAGCAGTGGTAAGGAAAAATTCTTTCTGAGGAAGAAACCTCAAGCAGACCAGACTCAAAGGGGTGACCCTCTGCTTGGGCCATGATACAGACACAAATTACAGAACAATTCACAAAAGGAATATACAGGAAATGCTGTTACTGCACAGGACAGGAGGGTCTCCAGCACAAATACCACACCCATCTCTGGATGGAGCTGCACCTTAAACAGAGAGAAAAAACAGAATCAGGCATCAGAAAGACAAAAAATACAGTATAATATGTCAGCATTAAACAACAAGAAAAACAGGAAATTCTAAGGTGATCGCCGGCCACTAGCCCTAAACTTCACTAAAAGACCCAGAATTTATGTAAAGTTGAGGCCGTGGCACGCTCCAATTCCTAATAAATGAATAAAAAAGAGTAAAAAGTGTAAAACAAAACTGTACCAGTATGCTAGCCATATGAAAGAGAAAATAAGTGCGTCTTAAGTCTGGACTTGAAAGTCTCCACAGAATCTGACTGTTTTATTGATGCAGGGAGATCATTCCACAGAACAGGGGCACGATAAGAGAAAGCTCTGTGACCCGCAGACTTCTTATTCACCCTCGGGACACAAAATAGTCCTGCATCCTGAGAACGTAAAGCCTGGGCCGGTACATAAGGTTTAATTAGGTCAGCTAGGTAGGGAGGTGCCAGTCCGTGAACAATTTTATAGACTAGTAGCAGAACCTTAAAGTCTAATCTCACTAGGACAGGAAGCCAGTGAAGAGATGCCAAAATGGGTGTAATGTGGTCAAACTTTCTGCTTCCTGTCAAAAATCTGGCTGCAGCATTTTGAACCAACTCCAGACCCCTAATGCTGGACTGCAGTAAACCAGAAAATAGAACATTGCAGTAGTCCAATTTGGAAGAGATAAATGCATGGATCAGGGTCTCAGCATCAGCTATAGACAGGATGGGACGAATCTTCGCTATATTTCGCGGGTGGAAGAAAGCAGTCCTCGTAATATCTCTAATGTGGAGGTCAAAGGACAACGTAGGATCAAAAATTGCCTCAAGGTTCCTCACTTTGTCCGTATGATGTATGACACACGAGCCTAGGCTAAGGATTAGCTGGTCAAATTGATGCCGATGTCTCACTGGACCAAGAACCATCATTTCAGTCTTATCAGAGTTTAAAAGTAGGAAGGTTCTAGACATCCAACTTCTCACTGATGCAAGGCAATCTTCTAAGGATTTAATGTGAGTGAGATTACCAGCGCTTATCAGCATGTGTAACTGAGTATCATCAGCATAACAGTGAAAGATAATCCCAAAAAAACCGCAATATGTGCCCAAGGGGTGCTATATAATCAATCAATCAATCAATTTTTTTTTCTGTGGTGCAGTTGAAGGTGCTATATTATTTTTTCTTTTTGAATTTTTATGCTTAAATAGATTTTTGCTGGTTATTGGTGGTCTGGGAGCAGGCACCGTCTCTACGGGGATGGGGTAATGAGGGGATGGCAGGGGGAGAGAAGCTGCAGAGAGGTGTGTAAGACTACAACTCTGCTTCCTGGTCCCAACCCTGGATAGTCACGGACTAAGGGGAGAAAAGCAGGGGGCCTAAGATGGTAGGGCTGTTTCAGACGGGTATCCGGAACGGATAAAGCATTTTTGACGAGCACAAGCATGATCTGAGTAAAAGTTGTCAATATCTGTGCTCATGCTGAAGGAAAATCCTGATTGGCTAACTGACTGTCTTCACACTCTGTGATTGGCCAGTTACACACAGCGCCCGCCCCTCCCTACACAGACACATATGTCTGCAGCTTCTCACGCATGCACACACAGACAGGATCTCTCTCTGTGCTTGGCTTGACTGTAGCTCACGTAGTACTCCTTAATTTTTCTTCAATTCAATCAATCAATCAATTTTTTTATATAGCGCCAAATCACAACAAACAGTTGCCCCAAGGCGCTTTATATTGTAAGGCAAGGCCATACAATAATTATGTAAAACCCCAACGGTCAAAACGACCCCCTGTGAGCAAGCATTTGGCTACAGTGGGAAGGAAAAACTCCCTTTTAACAGGAAGAAACCTCCAGCAGAACCAGGCTCAGGGAGGGGCAGTCTTCTGCTGGGACTGGTTGGGGCTGAGGGAGAGAACCAGGAAAAAGACATGCTGTGGAGGGGAGCAGAGATTGATCACTAATGATTAAATGCAGAGTGGTGCATACAGAGCAAAAAGAGAAAGAAACAGTGCATCATGGGAACCCCCCCAGCAGTCTACGTCTATAGCAGCATAACTAAGGGATGGTTCAGGGTCACCTGATCCAGCCCTAACTATAAGCTTTAGCAAAAAGGAAAATTTTTGTTGTGTGGGCCGCTGAAGAGGAGGTACTGCTGGCCCACCACCACCAGAGGGCGCCCTGCCTGGAGTGCGGGCTCCAGGCACCAGAGGGCGCCGCCGCCTCACGTGAGCAGCTACGGTGACAGCTGTCACCCATCACCTGAGACAGCTGACGGCAATCATCTGTGGGGTATATCAGCAGGACAGCACCTCCACCTCATTGCCGAGATATCGTTTCTACCTACGAGGTAACGTATCAAAGCTGACGGAGTGTATCCTTTTGGATTAGTGTATAGCTTGTGGATTACTGTTCCAACGAGAGGTGGAGGTAACTTCCCTGCTGTTCGGAGTCTTGGGTGCAAACGCGCCCCCATCTAACTGTTCTTTGTTCCTCGCCAGCAGTACCAGGTCCGACACGCGGAGGCAGTGGCCACCTGGGAGTTCGGGACTTGGCGGCTCCAGTATTTCCGGGGTCCTGTGGCGGAGGAAGCCGTGTGGTTCGGGTCTTACCTTGGAGAGGCGTCTCCTATCTTCGAGCCTGCCCACACGACACTTTTGTGAATTGACTGTTGTCCATTTCGTGATTGGTTGTATTCGTTGTGCACGTTCACAACAGTAAAGCCTTGTTATTTGACTTTCTCCATTGTCCGTTCATTTGCGCCCCCTGTTGTGGGTCCGTGTACTGACACTTTCCCAACAATTTTAAGCCTAATCTTAAAAGTAGAGAGGGTGTCTGTCTCCCTGATCTGAATTGGGAGCTGGTTCCACAGGAGAGGACCCTGAAAGCTGAAGGCTCTGCCTCCCATTCTACTCTTACAAACCCTAGGAACTACAAGTAAGCCTGCAGTCTGAGAGCGAAGCGCTCTATTGGGGTGATATGGTACTACGAGGTCCCTAAGATAAGATGGGACCTGATTATTCAGGCAGGAGGTCAGATACACACAAGGAAGTAGGCAAGACTATGGAACACGGATACAGAGCTGGAATGAAGGCACAGGGCACGACAAACTGGCAAGAGACAAACAACCTCAGTGAGCTTATATCACCCCAGATGGCAATCAGCAAATCAGAAACAGGTGTGCCAGGAAAGCACCAGAACCAGGGCATGGCCAGAGAGAGAGACAGACAACCCCAAGTAGAAAACCCCAGCAAGAGAACAAACAAACCAGGCCCATGAAAAACACAAAACAGACAAACAAAACTCAACTCTTGACAATTTTTGCTAAAAGACTGAAAATGGCATTGGACTAAATTATCGAAGAAACTCAGTCAGGTTTTTATGACCGTTGAATGACATATCCTGATCAAAAATGACTCCAAGATTTCTCACAGTATTACTAGAGGTCAGGGTAATGCCATCCAGAGTAAGGATCTGGTTAGACACCATGTTTCTAAGATTTGTGGGGCCAAGTACAATAACTTCAGTTTTATCTGAGTTTAAAAGCAGGAAATTAGAGGTCATCCATGTCTTTATGTCTGTAAGACAATCCTGCAGTTTAGCTAATTGGTGTGTGTCCTCTGGCTTCATGGATAGATAAAGCTGGGTATCATCTGCGTAACAATGAAAATTTAAGCAATACCGTCTAATAATACTGCCTAAGGGAAGCATGTATAAAGTGAATAAAATTGGTCCTAGCACAGAACCTTGTGGAACTCCATAATTAACTTTAGTCTGTGAAGAAGATTCCCCATTTACATGAACAAATTGTAATCTATTAGACAAATATGATTCAACCCACCGCAGCGCAGTGCCTTTAATACCTATGGCATGCTCTAATCTCTGTAATAAAATTTTATGGTCAACAGTATCAAAAGCAGCACTGAGGTCTAACAGAACAAGCACAGAGATGAGTCCACTGTCCGAGGCCATAAGAAGATCATTTGTAACCTTCACTAATGCTGTTTCTGTACTATGATGAATTCTAAAACCTGACTGAAACTCTTCAAATAGACCATTCCTCTGCAGATGATCAGTTAGCTGTTTTACAACTACCCTTTCAAGAATTTTTGAGAGAAAAGGAAGGTTGGACATTGGCCTATAATTAGCTAAGATAGCTGGGTCAAGTGATGGCTTTTTAAGTAATGGTTTAATTACTGCCACCTTAAAAGCCTGTGGTACATAGCCAACTAACAAAGATAGATTGATCATATTTAAGATCGAAGCATTAAATAATGGTAGGGCTTCCTTGAGCAGCCTGGTAGGAATGGGGTCTAATAAACATGTTGATGGTTTGGATGAAGTAACTAATGAAAATAACTCAGACAGAACAATCGGAGAGAAAGAGTCTAACCAAATACCGGCATCACTGAAAGCAGCCAAAGATAACGATACGTCTTTGGGATGGTTATGAGTAATTTTTGCTCTAATAGTTAAAATTTTGTTAGCAAAGAAAGTCATGAAGTCATTACTAGTTAAAGTTAATGGAATACTCAGCTCAATAGAGCTCTGACTCTTTGTCAGCCTGGCTACAGTGCTGAAAAGAAACCTGGGGTTGTTCTTATTTTCTTCAATTAGTGATGAGTAGAAAGATGTCCTAGCTTTACGGAGGGCTTTTTTATAGAGCAACAGACTCTTTTTCCAGGCTAAGTGAAGATCTTCTAAATTAGTGAGACGCCATTTCCTCTCCAACTTACGGGTTATCTGCTTTAAGCTACGAGTTTCTGAGTTATACCACGGAGTCAGGCACTTCTGATTTAAAGCTCTCTTTTTTAGAGGAGCTACAGCATCCAAAGTTGTCTTCAATGAGGATGTAAAACTATTGACGAGATACTCTATCTCACTTACAGAGTTTAGGTAGCTACTCTGCACTGTGTTGGTATATGGCATTAGAGAACATAAAGAAGGAATCATATCCTTAAACCTAGTTACAGCGCTTTCTGAAAGACTTCTAGTGTAATGAAACTTATTCCCCACTGCTGGGTAGTCCATCAGAGTAAATGTAAATGTTATTAAGAAATGATCAGACAGAAGGGAGTTTTCAGGGAATACTGTTAAGTCTTCTATTTCCATACCATAAGTCAGAACAAGATCTAAGATATGATTAAAGTGGTGGGTGGACTCATTTACTTTTTGAGCAAAGCCAATAGAGTCTAATAATAGATTAAATGCAGTGTTGAGGCTGTCATTCTCAGCATCTGTGTGGATGTTAAAATCGCCCACTATAATTATCTTATCTGAGCTAAGCACTAAGTCAGACAAAAGGTCTGAAAATTCACAGAGAAACTCACAGTAACGACCAGGTGGACGATAGATAATAACAAATAAAACTGGTTTTTGGGACTTCCAATTTGGATGGACAAGACTAAGAGACAAGCTTTCAAATGAATTAAAGCTCTGTCTGGGTTTTGGATTAATTAATAAGCTGGAATGGAAGATTGCTGCTAATCCTCCGCCCCAGCCCGTGCTACGAGCATTCTGACAGTTAGTGTGACTCGGGGGTGTTGACTCATTTAAACTAACATATTCATCCTGCTGTAACCAGGTTTCTGTAAGGCAGAATAAATCAATATGTTGATCAATTATTATATCATTTACCAACAGGGACTTAGAAGAGAGAGACCTAATGTTTAATAGACCACATTTAACTGTTTTAGATTGTGGTGCAGTTGAAGGTGCTATATTATTTTTTGTTTTTGAATTTTTATGCTTAAATAGATTTTTGCTGGTTATTGGTAGTCTGGGAGCAGGCACCGTCTCTACGGGGATGGGGTAATAAGGGAATGGCAGGGGGAGAGAAGCTGCAGAGAGGTGTGTAAGACTACAACTCTGCTTCCTGGTCCCAACCCTGGATAGTCACGGTTTAATAATCAATAATCAACGCAGTCTTACTGTTCACACACTGTACACCCTTCTGCTCTGCTCTTAAACACGTTACAATAATCAACACAGTCTGACTGTTCGCACACTGTACAACCTTCTGCTCTATAAACATGTTACAATAATCAACACAGTCTGACTGTTCACACACTGTACAACCTTCTGCTCTATAAACATGTTACAATAATCAACACAGTCTGACTGTTCACACACTGTACAACCTTCTGCTCTATAAACATGTTACAATAATCAACACAGTCTTACTGTTCACACACTGTACAACCTTCTGCTCTGCTCTTAAACACGTTACAATAATCAACACAGTCTGACAACACACTGTACAACCTTCTGCTCTGCTCTTAAACACGTTACAATAATCAACACAGTCTTACTGTTCACACACTGTACAACCTTCTATTCTGCTCTTAAACACGTTACAATAATCAACACAGTCTTACTGTTCGCACACTGTACAACCTTCTATTCTGCTCTTAAACACGTTACAATAATCAACACAGTCTTATTGTGTAGAGACGGTGCCTGCTCCCAGACCACCAATAACCAGCAAGAATCTATTTAAGCATAAAAATTCAAAAAGAAAAAATAATATAGCACCTTCAACTGCACCACAGACTAAAACAGTTAAATGTGGTCTATTAAACATTAGGTCTCTCTCTTTTAAGTCCCTGTTGGTAAATGATATAATAATTGATCAACATATTGATTTATTCTGCCTTACAGAAACCTGGTTACAGCAGGATGAATATGTTAGTTTAAATGAGTCAACACCCCCG
The DNA here is from genome assembly GCF_902500255.1 of Thalassophryne amazonica. Classification (NCBI taxonomy): domain Eukaryota; kingdom Metazoa; phylum Chordata; class Actinopteri; order Batrachoidiformes; family Batrachoididae; genus Thalassophryne; species Thalassophryne amazonica. Next base: position 124,339 of record NC_047118.1, on the reverse strand, counting down.
AGTCACACTAACTGTCAGAATGCTCGTAGCACGGGCCGGGGCGGAGGATTAGCAGCAATCCTCCATTCCAGCTTATTAATTAATCAAAAACCTAGACAGAGCTTTAATTCATTTGAAAGCTTGTCTCTTAGTCTTGTCCATCCAAATTGGAAGTCCCAAAAACCAGTTTTATTTGTTATTATCTATCGTCCACCTGGTCGTTACTGTGAGTTTCTCTGTGAATTTTCAGACCTTTTGTCTGACTTAGTGCTTAGCTCAGATAAGATAATTATAGTGGGCGATTTTAACATCCACACAGATGCTGAGAATGACAGCCTCAACACTGCATTTAATCTATTATTAGACTCCATCGGCTTTGCTCAAAAAGTAAATGAGTCCACCCACCACTTTAATCATATTTTAGATCTTGTTCTGACTTATGGTATGGAAATAGAAGACTTAACAGTATTCCCTGAAAACTCCCTTCTGTCTGATCATTTTTTAAATAACATTTACATTTACCCTGATTGACTACCCTGCAGTGGGGAAAAAGTTTCATTACACTAGAAGTCTTTCAGAAAGCGCTGTAACTAGGTTTAAGGATATGATTCCTTCTTTATGTTCTCTAATGTCATATACCAACACAGAGCAGAGTAGCTACCTAAACTCTGTAAGGGAGTTAGAGTATCTCGTCAATAGTTTTACATCCTCATTGAAGACAACTTTGGATGCTGTAGCTCCTCTGAAAAAGAGAGCTTTAAATCAGAAGTGTCTGACTCCGTGGTATAACTCACAAACTCGTAGCTTAAAGCAGATAACCCGTAAGTTGGAGAGGAAATGGCGTCTCACTAATTTAGAAGATCTTCACTTAGCCTGGAAAAAGAGTTTGTTGCTCTATAAAAAAGCCCTCCGTAAAGCTAGGACATATTTCTACTCATCACTAATTGAAGAAAATAAGAATAACCTCAGGTTTCTTTTCAGCACTGTAGCTAGGCTGACAAAGAGTCAGAGCTCTATTGAGCTGAGTATTCCATTAACTTTAACTAGTAATGACTTCATGACTTTCTTCGCTAACAAAATTTTGACTATTAGAGAAAAAATTACTCATAACCATCCCAAAGATGTATCGTTACCTTTGGCTGCTTTCAGTGATGCCGGTATTTGGTTAGACTCTTTCTCTCCGATTGTTCTGTCTGAGTTATTTTCATTAGTTACTTCATCCAAACCATCAACATGTTTATTAGACCCCATTCCTGCCAGGCTGCTCAAGGAAGTCCTACCATTATTTAATGCTCCAATCTTAAATATGATCAATCTATCTTTGTTAGTTGGTTATGTACCACAGGCCTTTAAGGTGGCAGTAATTAAACCATTACTTAAAAAGCCATCACTTGACCCAGCTATCTTAGCTAATTATAGGCCAATCTCCAACCTTCCTTTTCTCTCAAAGATTCTTGAGAGGGTAGTTGTAAAACAGCTAACTGATCACCTGCAGAGGAATGGTCTATTTGAAGAGTTTCAGTCAGGTTTTAGAATTCATCATAGTACAGAAACAGCATTAGTGAAGGTTACAAATGATCTTCTTATGGCTTCGGACAGTGGACTTATCTCTGTGCTTGTTCTGTTGGACCTCAGTGCTGCTTTTGATACTGTTGACCATAAAATTTTATTACAGAGATTAGAGCATGTCATAGGTATTAAAGGCACTGCGCTGCGATGGTTTGAATCATATTTGTCTAATAGATTACAGTTTGTTCATGTAAATGGGGAATCTTCTTCACAGACTAAAGTTAATTATGGAGTTCCACAAGGTTCTGTGCTAGGACCAATTTTATTCACTTTATACATGCTTCCCTTAGGCAGTATTATTAGACGGTATTGCTTAAATTTTCATTGTTACGCAGATGATACCCAGCTTTATCTATCCATGAAGCCAGAGGATACACACCAATTAGCTAAACTGCAGGATTGTCTTACAGACATAAAGACATGGATGACCTCTAATTTCCTGCTTTTAAACTCAGATAAAACTGAAGTTATTGTACTTGGCCCCACAAATCTTAGAAGCATGGTGTCTAACCAGATCGTTACTCTGGATGGCATTTCCCTGATCTCTAGTAATACTGTGAGAAATCTTGGAGTCATTTTTGATCAGGATATGTCATTCAAAGCGCATATTAAACAAATATGTAGGACTGCCTTTTTGCATTTACGCAATATCTCTAAAATCAGAAAGGTCTTGTCTCAGAGTGATGCTGAAAAACTAATTCATGCATTTATTTCCTCTAGGCTGGACTATTGTAATTCATTATTATCAGGTTGTCCTAAAAGTTCCCTAAAAAGCCTTCAGTTAATTCAAAATGCTGCAGCTAGAGTACTGACGGGGACTAGCAGGAGAGAGCATATCTCACCCGTGTTGGCCTCTCTTCATTGGCTTCCTGTTAATTCTAGAATAGAATTTAAAATTCTTCTTCTTACTTATAAGGTTTTGAATAATCAGGTCCCATCTTATCTTAGGGACCTCGTAGTATCATATTACCCCATTAGAGCGCTTCGCTCTCAGACTGCGGGCTTACTTGTAGTTCCTAGGTTTGTAAGAGTAGAATGGGAGGCAGAGCCTTCAGCTTTCAGGCTCCTCTCCTGTGGAACCAGCTCCCAATTCAGATCAGGGAGACAGATACCCTCTCTACTTTTAAGATTAGGCTTAAAACTTTCCTTTTCGCTAAGGCTTATAGTTAGGGCTGGATCGGGTGACCCTGGACCATCCCTTGGTTATGTTGCTTTAGACGTAGACTGTGGGGGGGTTCCCATGATGCACTGTTTCTTTCTCTTTTTGCTCCGTATGCATAACTCTGCATTTAATCATTAGTGATCGATCTCTGCCCCCCTTCTCGGCATGTCTTTTTCCTGGTTCTCTCCCTCAGCCCCAGCTAGTCTCAGCAGAAGACTGCCCCTCCCTGAGCCTGGTTCTGCTGGAGGTTTCTTCCTGTTAAAAGGGAGTTTTTCCTTCCCACTGTGGCCAAGTGCTTGCTCATAGGGGGTCGTTTTGACCGTTGGGGTTTTTCATAATTATTGTATGGCCTTGCCTTACAATATGGAGCGCCTTGGGGCAACTGTTTGTTGTGATTTGGCGCTATATAAGAAAAAAGTTGATTGATTGATTGATTGATTATTGTCTCACACACTGTACAACCTTCTGCTCTATATACATGTTACAATAATCATCACAGTCTTACTGTCTCACACACTGTACAACCTTCTGCTCTGCTCTTAAACACGTTACAATAATCAACACAGTCTTACTGTTCGCACACTGTACAACCTTCTGCTCTGCTCTTAAACACGTTACAATAATCAACACAGTATTACTGTTCACACACTGCACAACCTTCGTTCTGCTCTTAAACATGTTACAATAATCAACACAGTCTGACTGTTCACACAATGCACAACCTTGTCCTCTGCTCTTAAACACATTACAATAATCAACACAGTATTACTGTTCACACACTGTACAACCTTCTGCTCTATAAACACGTTACAATAATCAACACAGTCTTACTGTTCGCACACTGTACAACCTTCTGCTCTGCTCTTAAACATGTTACAATAATCAACACAGTCTTACTGTTCACACACTGTACAACCTTCTGCTCTGCTCTATAAACACGTTACAATAATCAACACAGTCTGACTGGTCGCACACTGTACATCCTTCTGCTCTATAAACACGTTACAATAATCAACACAGTCTGACTGTTCGCACACTGTACAACCTTCTGCTCTATAAACACATTACAATAATCAACACAGTCTGACTGTTCACACACTGTACAACCTTCTGCTCTGCTCTTAAACATGTTACAATAATCAACACAGTCTTACTGTTCGCACACTGTACAACCTTCTGCTCTGCTCTATAAACATGTTTACAATAATCAACACAGTCTTACTGTTCACACACTGTACAACCTTCTCTGCTCTTAAAGACCTGTGTACAATAATCAACACAGTCTTACTGTTCGCACACTGTACAACCTTCTGCCTGCTCTATAAACATGTTACAATAATCAACACAGTCTGCTGTTCACACACTGTACAACCTTCTGCTGCTGCTCTATAAACACGTTACAATAATCAACACAGTCTTGACTGTTCGCACACTGTACACCTTTATGCTCTATAACATGTTACAATAATCAACACAGTCGTACTGTTCACACACTGTACAACCTTCTGCTCTGCTCTTAAAACATTACAATAATCACACAGTCTGACTGTTCGCACACACGTACCATTACAATAATCAACACAGTCTGACTGTTCGCACACTGTACAACCTTCTGCTCTATAACCACGTTACAATAATCAACACAGTCTGACTGTTCACACACTGTACAACCTTCTGTTCTGCTCTTAAACACGTTACAATAATCAACACAGTCTTACTGTTCACACACTGCACAACCTTCTGCTCTGCTCTTAAACACGTTACAATAATCAACACAGTCTGACTGTTCACACACTGTACAACCTTCTGCTCTGCTCTTAAACACATTACAATAATCAACACAGTCTGACTGTTCACACACTGTACAACCTTCTGCTAAATAAACATGTTACAATAATCAACACAGTCTGACTGTTCACACACAGTACAACCTTCTGCTCTGCTCTTAAAGACGTTACAATAATCAACGCAGTCTTACTGTTCACACACTGTACAACCTTCTGCTCTATAAACATGTTACAATAATCATCACAGTCTTACTGTTCACACACTGTACAACCTTCTGCTCTTAAACACGTTACAATAATCAACGCAGTCTTACTGTTCACACACTGTACAACCTTCTGCTCTGCTCTTAAACACGTTACGATAATCAACATAGTCTTACTGTTCACACACTGTACAACCTTCTGCTCTATAAACACGTTACAATAATCATCACAGTCTTACTGTTCACACACTGTACAACCTTCTGCTCTGCTCTTAAACACGTTACAATAATCATCACAGTCTTACTGTTCACACACTGTACAACCTTCTGCTCTGTTCTTAAACACGTTACAATAATCATCACAGTCTTACTGTTCACACACTGTACAACCTTCTGCTCTTAAACATGTTACAATAATCAATACAGTCTGACTGTTCACACACTGTACAACCTTCTGCTCTGCTCTTAAACACGTTACAATAATCATCACAGTCTTACTGTTCACACACTGTACAACCTTCTGCTCTGCTCTTAAACATGTTTCAATAATCAACACAGTCTTACTGTTCACACACTGTACAACCTTCTGATCTTAAACACGTTACAATAATCAACACAGTCTGACTGTTCGCACACTGTACAACCTTCTGCTCTATAAACATGTTACAATAATCAACACAGTCTGACTGTTCGCACACTGTACAACCTTCTGCTCTGCTCTTAAACACGTTACAATAATCAACACAGTCTGACTGTTCGCACACTGTACAACCTTCTGCTCTATAAACATGTTACAATAATCAACACAGTCTGACTGTTCACACACTGTACAACCTTCTGTTCTGCTCTTAAACACGTTACAATAATCAACACAGTCTGACTGTTCGCACACTGTACAACCTTCTGCTCTATAAACATGTTACAATAATCAACACAGTCTGACTGTTCGCACACTGTACAACCTTCTGCTCTATAAACACGTTACAATAATCATCACAGTCTTACTGTTCACACACTGTACAACCTTCTACTCTGCTCTTAAACATGTTACAATAATCAACACAGTCTTACTGTTCGCACACTGTACAACCTTCTGCTCTGCTCTTAAACATGTTACAATAATCAACACAGTCTTACTGTTCACACACTGTACAACCTTCTGCTCTTAAACACGTTACAATAATCAACACAGTCTGACTGTTCGCACACTGTACAACCTTCTGCTCTTAAACATGTTACAATAATCAACACAGTCTTACTGTTCGCACACTGTACAACCTTCTGCTCTGCTCTTAAACATGTTACAATAGTCAACACAGTCTGACTGTTCACACACTGTACAACCTTCTGCTCTGCTCTTAAACATGTTACAATAATCAACACAGTCTGACTGTTCACACACTGTACAACCTTCTGCTCTGCTCTATAAACACGTTACAATAATCAACACAGTCTTACTGTTCACACACTGTACAACCTTCTACTCTGCTCTTAAACACGTTACAATAATCAACACAGTCTTACTGTTCGCACACTGTACAACCTTCTGCTCTGCTCTTAAACATGTTACAATAATCAACACAGTCTTACTGTTCACACACTGTACAACCTTCTGATCTTAAACACGTTACAATAATCAACACAGTCTGACTGTTTGCACACTGTACAACCTTCTGCTCTATAAACATGTTACAATAATCAACACAGTCTGACTGTTCACACACTGTACAACCTTCTGCTCTGCTCTTAAACACGTTACAATAATCAACACAGTCTGACTGTTCGCACACTGTACAACCTTCTGCTCTATAAACATGTTACAATAATCAACACAGTCTGACTGTTCACACACTGTACAACCTTCTGCTCTGCTCTATAAACACGTTACAATAATCAACACAGTCTTACTGTTCACACACTATACAACCTTCTGCTCTGCTCTTAAAGACGTTACAATAATCAACACAGTCTGACTGTTCGCACACTGTACAACCTTAAGCTCTATAAACATGTTACAATAATCAACACAGTCTTACTGTTCACACACTGTACAACCTTCTGCTCTGCTCTATAAACATGTTACAATAATCAACACAGTCTTACTGTTCACACACTGTACAACCTTCTGCTCTGCTCTATAAACATGTTACAATAATCAACACAGTCTTACTGTTCACACACTGTACAACCTTCTGCTCTGCTCTATAAACATGTTACAATAATCATCACAGTCTTACTGTTCGCACACTGTACAACCTTCTGCTCTATAAACATGTTACAATAATCAACACAGTCTTACTGTTCACACACTGTACAACCTTCTGCGCTGCTCTTAAATACCTTACAATAATCAACACAGTCTTACTGTTCGCACACTGTACAACCTTCTGCTCTGCTCTGTAAACACGTTACAATAATCAACATAGTCTTACTGTTCACACACTGTACAACCTTCTGTTCTGCTCTTAAACACATTACAATAATCAAAACAGTCTGACTGTTCGCACACTGTACAACCTTCTGCTCTGCTCTATAAACACGTTACAATAATCATCACAGTCTTACTGTTCACACACTGTACAACCTTCTGCTCTGCTCTATAAACATGTTACAATAATCAACACAGTCTTACTGTTCACACACAGTACAACCTTCTGCTCTATAAACATGTTACAATAATCATCACAGTCTTACTGTTCACACACTGTACAACCTTCTGCTCTGCTCTTAAACACGTTACAATAATCAACACACTCTTACTGTTCCCACACTGTACAACCTTCTGCTCTGCTCTTAAAGACGTTACAATAATCAACGCAGTCTTACTGTTCACACACTGTACAACCTTCTGCTCTGCTCTTAAACACGTTACAATAATCAACACAGTCTGACTGTTCGCACACTGTACAACCTTCTGCTCTGCTCTTAAACACGTTACAATAATCAACACAGTCTGACTGTTCGCACACTGTACAACCTTCTGCTCTGCTCTTAAACACGTTACAATAATCAACGCAGTCTTACTGTTTACACACTGTACAACCTTCTGCTCTGCTCTTAAACATGTTACAATAAACAACACAGTCTGACTGTTCACACACTGTACAACCTTCTGCTCTATAAACATGTTACAATAATCAACCCAGTCTGACTGTTCACACACTGTACAACCTTCTGCTCTATAAACATGTTACAATAATCAACCCAGTCTGACTGTTCACACACTGTACAACCTTCTGCTCTGCTCTTAAACACGTTACAATAATCAACACAGCCTGACAACACACTGTACAACCTTCTGCTCTGCTCTTAAACACGTTACAATAATCAACACAGTCTGACTGTTCACACACTGTACAACCTTCTGCTCTATAAACATGTTACAATAATCAACACAGTCTGACTGTTCACACACTGTACAACCTTCTGCTCTGCTCTTAAAGGCGTTACAATAATCAACACAGTCTTACTGTTCACACACTGTACAACCTTCTGCTCTGCTCTTAAACACGTTACAATAATCAACACAGTCTGACTGTTCACACACTGTACAACCTTCTGCTCTGCTCTATAAACACGTTACAATAATCAACACAGTCTTACTGTTCACACACTGTACAACCTTCTGCTCTGCTCTTAAACACGTTACAATAATCAACGCAGTCTTACTGTTCACACATTGTACAACCTTCTGCTCTATAAACATGTTACAATAATCATCACAGTCTTACTGTTCACACACTGTACAACCTTCTGCTCTGCTCTTAAACACGTTACAATAATCAACACAGTCTGACTGTTTGCACACTGTAGAACCTTCTGCTCTATAAACATGTTACAATAATCAACACAGTCTGACTGTTCACACACTGTACAACCTTCTGCTCTGCTCTTAAACATGTTACAATAATCAACACAGTCTGACTGTTCACACACTGTACAACCTTCTGCTCTGCTCTTAAACATGTTACAATAATCAACACAGTCTGACAACACACTGTACAACCTTCTGCTCTGCTCTTAAACACGTTACAATAATCAACACAGTCTGACTGTTCACACACTGTACAACCTTCTGCTCTGCTCCTAAACATGTTACAATAATCAACACAGTCTGACTGTTCACACACTGTACAACCTTCTGCTCTGCTCTTAAACATGTTACAATAATCAACACAGTCTGACAACACACTGTACAACCTTCTGCTCTGCTCTTAAACACGTTACAATAATCAACACAGTCTGACTGTTCAAACACTGTACAACCTTCTGCTCTATAAACATGTTACAATAATCAACACAGTCTGACTGTTCAAACACTGTACAACCTTCTGCTCTTAAACACGTTACAATAATCAACACAGTCTGACTGTTCACACACTGTACAACCTTCTGCTCTATAAACATGTTACAATAATCAACACAGTCTGACTGTTCACACACTGTACAACCTTCTGCTCTATAAACATGTTACAATAATCAACACAGTCTGACTGTTCAAACACTGTACAACCTTCTGCTCTATAAACATGTTACAATAATCAACACAGTCTGACAACACACTGTACAACCTTCTGCTCTGCTCTTAAACACGTTACAATAATCAACACAGTCTGACAACACACTGTACAACCTTCTGCTCTGCTCTTAAACACGTTACAATAATCAACACAGTCTGACTGTTCACACACTGTACAACCATCTGCTCTGCTCTTAAACACGTCTCTCTCTCTCAATTTTTTTATATAGCGCCAAATCACAACAAACTGTTGCCCCAAGGCGCTTTATATTGTAAGGCAAGGCCATACAATAATTATGTAAAACCCCAACGGTCAAAACTACCCCCTGTGAGCAAGCACTTGGCTACAGTGGGAAGGAAAAACTCCCTTTTAACAGGAAGAAACCTCCAGCAGAACCAGGCTCAGGGAGGGGCAGTCTTCTGCTGGGACTGGTTGGGGCTGAGGGAGAGAACCAGGAAAAAGACATGCTGTGGAGGGGAGCAGAGATCGATCACTAATGATTAAATGCAGAGTGGTGCATACAGAGCAAAAAGAGAAAGAAACAGTGCATCATGGGAACCGCCCAGCAGTCTAAGTCTATAGCAGCATAACTAAGGGATGGTTCAGGGTCACCTGATCCAGCCCTAACTATAAGCTTTAGCAAAAAGGAAAGTTTTAAGCCTAATCTTAAAAGTAGAGAGGGTGTCTGTCTCCCTGATCTGAATTGGGAGCTGGTTCCACAGGAGAGGAGCCTGAAAGCTGAAGGTTCTGCCTCCCATTCTACTCTTACAAACCCTAGGAACTACAAGTAAGCCTGCAGTCTGAGAGCGAAGCGCTCTATTGGGGTGATATGGTACTACGAGGTCCCTAAGATAAGATGGGACCTGATTATTCAAAACCTTATAAGTAAGAAGAAGAATTTTAAATTCTATTCTAGAATTAACAGGAAGCCAATGAAGAGAGGCCAATATGGGTGAGATATGCTCTCTCCTTCTAGTCCCCGTCAGTACTCTAGCTGCAGCATTTTGAATTAACTGAAGGCTTTTTAGGGAACTTTTAGGACAACATGATAATAATGAATTACAATAGTCCAGCCTAGAGGAAATAAATGCATGAATTAGTTTTTCAGCATCACTCTGAGACAAGACCTTTCTGATTTTAGAGATATTGCGTAAATGCAAAAAAGCAGTCCTACATATTTGTTTAATATGCACTTTGAATGACATATCCTGATCAAAAATGACTCCAAGATTTCTCACAGTATTACTAGAGGTCAGGGTAATGCCATCCAGAGTAAGGATCTGGTTAGACACCATGTTTCTAAGATTTGTGGGGCCAAGTACAATAACTTCAGTTTTATCTGAGTTTAAAAGCAGGAAATTAGAGGTCATCCATGTCTTTATGTCTGTAAGACAATCCTGCAGTTTAGCTAATTGGTGTGTGTCCTCTGGCTTCATGGATAGATAAAGCTGGGTATCATCTGCGTAACAATGAAAATTTAAGCAATACCGTCTAATAATACTGCCTAAGGGAAGCATGTATAAAGTGAATAAACACGTTACAATAATCAACACAGTCTTACTGTCTCACACACTGTACAACCGTCTGCTCTATAAACATGTTACAATAATCAACACAGTCTGACTGTTCACACACTGTACAACCTTCTGCTCTATAAACATGTTACAATAATCATCACAGTCTTACTGTTCACACACTGTACAGCCTTCTGCTCTGCTCTTAAACACGTTACAATAATCAACACAGTCTTACTGTTCACACACTGTACAACCTTCTGCTCTTAAACACGTTATAATAATCATAACAGTCTTACTGTTCGCACACTGTACAACCTTCTGCTCTGCTCTTAAACATGTTACAATAATCAACACAGTCTTACTGTTCGCACACTGTACAACCTTCTGCTCTGCTCTATGAACACGTTACAATAATCAACACAGTCTGACTGTTCACACACTGTACAACCTTCTGCTCTGCTCTTAAACATGTTACAATAATCAACACAGTCTTACTGTTCACACACTGTACATCCTTCTGCTCTTAAACATGTTACAATAATCAACACAGTCTTACTGTTCACACACTGTACAACCTTCTGCTCTTAAACACGTTACAATAATCATAACAGTCTTACTGTTCACACACTGTACAACCTTCTGCTCTTAAACATGTTACAATAATCAACACAGTCTTACTGTTCACACACTGTACAACCTTCTGCTCTGCTCTATAAACATGTTACAATAATCAACACAGTCTTACTGTTCTCACACTGTACAACCTTCTGCTCTGCTCTTAAACACGTTACAATAATCAACACGCTCTTACTGTTCCCACACTGTACAACCTTCTGCTCTGCTCTTAAAGACGTTACAATAATCAACGCAGTCTTACTGTTCGCACACTGTACAACCTTCTGCTCTGCTCTTAAACACGTTACAATAATCAACACAGTCTGACTGTTTGCACACTGTACAACCTTCTGCTCTGCTCTTAAACACGTTACAATAATCAATCAATCAATCAATCAACTTTTTTCTTGTATAGCGCCAAATCACAACAAACAGTTGCCCCAAGGCGCTCCACATTGCAAGGCAAGGCCATACAATAATTATGAAACACAGTCTACGTCTAAAGCAACATAACCAAGGGATGGTCCAGGGTCACCCGATCCAGCCCTAACTATAAGCCTTAGCGAAAAGGAAAGTTTTAAGCCTAATCTTAAAAGTAGAGAGGGTATCTGTCTACCTTCTGCTCTGCTCTTAAACACGTTACAATAATCAACACAGTCTGACTGTTCGCACACTGTACAACCTTCTGCTCTGCTCTTAAACATGTTACAATAATCAACACAGTCTTACTGTTCACACACTGTACAACCTTCTGCTCTTAAACATGTTACAATAATCATCACAGTCTTACTGTTCACACACTGTACATCCTTCTGCTCTATAAACATGTTACAATAATCAACACAGTCTGACTGTTCACACACTGTACAACCTTCTGCTCTATAAACATGTTACAATAATCAACACAGTCTGACTGTTCACACACTGTACAACCTTCTGCTCTGCTCTATAAACATGTTACAATAATCAACACAGTCTTACTGTTCACACACTGTACAACCTTCTGCTCTGCTCTTAAACACGTTACAATAATCAACACAGTCTGACTGTTCTCACACTGTACAACCTTCTGCTCTGCTCTTAAACACGTTACAATAATCAACACAGTCTGACTGTTCGCACACTGTACAACCTTCTGCTCTGCTCTTAAACACGTTACAATAATCAACACACTCTTACTGTTCCCACACTGTACAACCTTCTGCTCTGCTCTTAAAGACGTTACAATAATCAACGCAGTCTTACTGTTCGCACACTGTACAACCTTCTGCTCTGCTCTTAAACACGTTACAACAATCAACACAGTCTGACTGTTCGCACACTGTACAACCTTCTGCTCTGCTCTTAAACACGTTACAATAATCAACACAGTCTGACTGTTCGCACACTGTACAACCTTCTGCTCTGCTCTTAAACACGTTACAATAATCAACGCAGTCTTACTGTTTACACACTGTACAACCTTCTGCTCTGCTCTTAAACATGTTACAATAATCAACACAGTCTTACTGTTCACACACTGTACAACCTTCTGCTCTGCTCTTAAACACGTTACAATAATCAACACAGTCTGACTGTTCGCACACTGTACAACCTTCTGCTCTGCTCTATAAACATGTTACAATAATCAACACAGTCTGACTGTTCGCACACTGTACAACCTTCTGCTCTGCTCTTAAACACGTTACAATAATCAACACAGTCTGACTGTTCGCACACTGTACAACCTTCTGCTCTGCTCTTAAACATGTTACAATAATCAACACAGTCTTACTGTTCACACACTGTACAACCTTCTGCTCTTAAACATGTTACAATAATCATCACAGTCTTACTGTTCACACACTGTACAACCTTCTGCTCTATAAACATGTTACAATAATCAACACAGTCTGACTGTTCACACACTGTACAACCTTCTGCTCTATAAACATGTTACAATAATCAACACAGTCTGACTGTTCACACACTGTACAACCTTCTGCTCTGCTCTTAAACACGTTACAATAATCAACACAGTCTGACAACACACTGTACAACCTTCTGCTCTATAAACATGACATGTTACAATAATCAACACAGTCTGCATGTTCACACACTGTACAACCTTCTGCTCTGCTCTTAAACACGTTACAATAATCAACACAGTCTGACAACACACTGTACAACCTTCTGCTCTGCTCTTAAAGGCGTTACAATAATCAACACAGTCTTACTGTTCACACACTGTACAACCTTCTGCTCTGCTCTTAAACACGTTACAATAATCAACACAGTCTGACTGTTCGCACACTGTACAACCTTCTGCTCTATAAACATGTTACAATAATCAACACAGTCTGACTGTTCACACATTGTACAACCTTCTGCTCTGCTCTGTAAACACGTTACAATAATCAACACAGTCTTACTGTTGACACACTGTACAACCTTCTGCTCTATAAACACATTACAATAATCAACACAGTCTGACTGTTCACACACTGTACAACCTTCTGCTCTGCTCTTAAAGGCGTTACAATAATCAACACAGTCTTACTGTTCACACACTGTACAACCTTCTGCTCTGCTCTTAAACACGTTACAATAATCAACACAGTCTGACTGTTCGCACACTGTACAACCTTCTGCTCTATAAACATGTTACAATAATCAACACAGTCTGACTGTTCACACATTGTACAACCTTCTGCTCTGCTCTGTAAACACGTTACAATAATCAACACAGTCTTACTGTTCACACACTGTACAACCTTCTGCTCTATAAACACATTACAATAATCAACACAGTCTGACTGTTCACACACTGTACAACCTTCTGCTCTGCTCTTAAACACGTTACAATAATCAACACAGTCTGACAACACACTGTACAACCTTCTGCTCTGCTCTTAAACACGTTACAATAATCAACACAGTCTGACTGTTCGCACACTGTACAACCTTCTGCTCTATAAACACGTTACAATAATCAACACAGTCTTACTGTTCACACACTGTACAACCTTCTGCTCTATAAACACGTTACAATAATCAACACAGTCTGACTGTTCACACACTGTACAACCTTCTGCTCTATAAACACGTTACAATAATCAACACAGTCTTACTGTTCACACACTGTACAACCTTCTGCTCTATAAACACATTACAATAATCAACACAGTCTTACTGTTCACACACTGTACAACCTTCTGCTCTATAACCACGTTACAATAATCAACGCAGTCTTACTGTTCACACACTGTACAACCTTCTGCTCTATAAACACGTTACAATAATCAACACAGTCTTACTGTTCACACACTGTACAACCTTCTGCTCTGGTCTTAAAGAAGTTACAATAATCAACACAGTCTTACTGTTCACACACTGTACAACCTTGTGCTCTATAAACATGTTACAATAATCAACATAGTCTTACTGTTCGCACACTGTACAACCTTCTGCTCTGCTCTTAAACACGTTACAATAATCAATAGTCTGACTGTTCACACACTGTACAACCTTCTGCTCTGCTCTTAAATACGTTACAATAATCATCACAGTCTTACTGTTCACACACTGTACAACCTTCTGCTCTTAAACATGTTACAATAATCAATACAGTCTGACTGTTCACACACTGTACAACCTTCTGCTCTGCTCTTAAACACGTTACAATAATCATCACAGTCTTACTGTTCACACACTGTACAACCTTCTGCTCTGCTCTTAAACACGTTACAATAATCATCACAGTCTTACTGTTCACACACTGTACAACCTTCTGCTCTTAAACATGTTACAATAATCAATACAGTCTGACTGTTCACACACTGTACAACCTTCTGCTCTGCTCTTAAACACGTTACAATAATCATCACAGTCTTACTGTTCACACACTGTACAACCTTCTGCTCTTAAACATGTTACAATAATCAATACAGTCTGACTGTTCACACACTGTACAACCTTCTGCTCTGCTCTTAAACACGTTACAATAATCATCACAGTCTTGCTGTCTCACACACTGTACAACCTTCTGCTCTATAAACATGTTACAATAATCAACAGTCTTACTGTTCGCACACTGTACAACCTTCTGCTCTGCTCTTAAACACGTTACAATAATCAACACAGTCTGACTGTTTGCACACTGTACAACCTTCTGCTCTATAAACATGTTACAATAATCAACACAGTCTGACTGTTCACACACTGTACAACCTTCTGCTCTGCTCTGTAAACACGTTACAATAATCAACACAGTCTTACTGTTCACACATTGTACAACCTTCTGCTCTATAAACACATTACAGTAATCAACACAGTCTGACTGTTCACACACTGTACAACCTTCTGCTCTGCTCTTAAACACATTACAATAATCAACACAGTCTGACAACACACTGTACAACCTTCTGCTCTGCTCTTAAACACGTTACAATAATCAACACAGTCTGACTGTTCGCACACTGTACAACCTTCTGCTCTGCTCTGTAAACACGTTACAATAATCAACACAGTCTGACTGTTCGCACACTGTACAACCTTCTGCTCTATAAACACGTTACAATAATCAACACAGTCTTACTGTTCACACACTGTACAACCTTCTGCTCTATAAACACGTTACAATAATCAACACAGTCTTACTGTTCACACACTGTACAACCTTCTGCTCTATAAACACGTTACAATAATCAACGCAGTCTTACTGTTCACACACTGTACAACCTTCTGCTCTATAAACACGTTACAATAATCAACACAGTCTTACTGTTCACACACTGTACAACCTTCTGCTCTGCTCTTAAAGAAGTTACAATAATCAACGCAGTCTTACTGTTCACACACTGTACAACCTTCTGCTCTATAAACATGTTACAATAATCATCACAGTCTTACTGTTCACACACTGTACAACCTTCTGCTCTATAAACATGTTACAATAATCAACATAGTCTTACTGTTCACACACTGTACAACCTTCTGCTCTATAAACACGTTACAATAATCAACCCAGTCTGACTGTTCGCACACTGTACAACCGTCTGCTCTATAAACACGTTACGATAATCAACATAGTCTTACTGTTCACACACTGTACAACCTTCTGCTCTGCTCTTAAACACGTTACAATAATCAACACAGTCTTACTGTTCACACACTGTACAACCTTCTGCTCTATAAACACGTTACAATAATCATCACAGTCTTACTGTTCACACACTGTACAACCTTCTGCTCTGCTCTATAAACACGTTACAATAATCATCACAGTCTTACTGTTCACACACTGTACAACCTTCTGCTCTATAAACACGTTACAATAATCATCACAGTCTTACTGTTCACACACTGTACAACCTTCTGCTCTATAAACATGTTACAATAATCAATACAGTCTGACTGTTCACACACTGTACAACCTTCTGCTCTGCTCTTAAACACGTTACAATAATCATCACAGTCTTACTGTTCACACACTGTACAACCTTCTGCTCTGCTCTTAAACACGTTACAATAATCATCACAGTCTTACTGTTCACACACTGTACAACCTTCTGCTCTGCTCTTAAACACGTTACAATAATCATCACAGTCTTACTGTTCACACACTGTACAACCTTCTGCTCTTAAACATGTTACAATAATCAATACAGTCTGACTGTTCACACACTGTACAACCTTCTGCTCTGCTCTTAAACATGTTACAATAATCAACAGTCTTACTGTTCGCACACTGTACAACCTTCTGCTCTGCTCTTAAACACGTTACAATAATCAACACAGTCTGACTGTTCGCACACTGTACAACCTTCTGCTCTGCTCTTAAACACGTTACAATAATCAACACAGTCTTACTGTTCACACACTGTACAACCTTCTGCTCTGCTCTTAAACATGTTACAATAATCAACACAGTCTTACTGTTCACACACTGTACAACCTTCTGCTCTATAAACATGTTACAATAATCAACACAGTCTTACTGTCTCACACACTGTACAACCTTCTGCTCTATAAACATGTTACAATAATCAACACAGTCTTACTGTCTCACACACTGTACAACCTTCTGCTCTATAAACATGTTACAATAATCAACACAGTCTTACTGTCTCACACACTGTACAACCTTCTGCTCTATAAACACGTTACAATAATCAACACAGTCTTACTGTCTCACACACTGTACAACCTTCTGCTCTATAAACATGTTACAATAATCAACACAGTCTTACTGTCTCACACACTGTACAACCTTCTGCTCTATAAACATGTTACAATAATCAACACAGTCTTACTGTCTCACACACTGTACAACCTTCTGCTCTATAAACATGTTACAATAATCAACACAGTCTTACTGTTCACACACTGTACAACCTTCTGCTCTATAAACAGTTACAATAATCAACACAGTCTTACTGTTCACACACTGTACAACCTTCTGCTCTATAAACATGTTACAATAATCATCACAGTCTTACTGTTCACACACTGTACAACCTTCTGCTCTACTCTTAAACACGTTACAATAATCAACCCAGTCTGACTGTTCGCACACTGTACAACCTTCTGCTCTATAAACATGTTACAATAATCAACATAGTCTTACTGTTCGCACACTGTACAACCTTCTGCTCTGCTCTTAAACACGTTACAATAATCAACGCAGTCTTACTGTTCACACACTGTACAACCTTCTGCTCTGCTCTTAAACACGTTACGATAATCAACATAGTCTTACTGTTCACACACTGTACAACCTTCTGCTCTATAAACACGTTACAATAATCATCACAGTCTTACTGTTCACACACTGTACAACCTTCTGCTCTGCTCTTAAACATGTTACAATAATCATCACAGTCTTACTGTTCACACACTGTACAACCTTCTGCTCTGCTCTTAAACACGTTACAATAATCATCACAGTCTTACTGTTCACACACTGTACAACCTTCTGCTCTTAAACATGTTACAATAATCAATACAGTCTGACTGTCCACACACTGTACAACCTTCTGCTCTGCTCTTAAACACGTTACAATAATCATCACAGTCTTACTGTTCACACACTGTACAACCTTCTGCTCTGCTCTTAAACACGTTACAATAATCATCACAGTCTTACTGTTCACACACTGTACAACCTTCTGCTCTTAAACATGTTACAATAATCAATACAGTCTGACTGTTCACACACTGTACAACCTTCTGCTCTGCTCTTAAACACGTTACAATAATCATCACAGTCTTGCTTTCTCACACACTGTACAACCTTCTGCTCTATAAACATGTTACAATAATCAACACAGTCTTACTGTTCGCACACTGTACAACCTTCTGCTCTGCTCTTAAACATGTTACAATAATCAACAGTCTTACTGTTCACACACTGTACAATCTTCTGCTCTGCTCTTAACCACGTTACAATAATCATCACAGTCTTACTGTTCGCACACTGTACAACCTTCTGCTCTGCTCTTAAACATGTTACAATAATCAACAGTCTTACTGTTCACACACTGTACAACCTTCTGCTCTTAAACATGTTACAATAATCAATACAGTCTGACTGTCCACACACTGTACAACCTTCTGCTCTGCTCTTAAACACGTTACAATAATCATCACAGTCTTACTGTTCACACACTGTACAACCTTCTGCTCTGCTCTTAAACACGTTACAATAATCATCACAGTCTGACTGTTCACACACTGTACAACCTTCTGCTCTGCTCTTAAACACGTTACAATAATCATCACAGTCTTGCTTTCTCACACACTGTACAACCTTCTGCTCTATAAACATGTTACAATAATCAACACAGTCTTACTGTTCGCACACTGTACAACCTTCTGCTCTGCTCTTAAACACGTTACAATAATCATCACAGTCTGACTGTTCACACACTGTACAACCTTCTGCTCTGCTCTTAAACACGTTACAATAATCATCACAGTCTTGCTTTCTCACACACTGTACAACCTTCTGCTCTATAAACACGTTACAATAATCATCACAGTCTTACTGTTCACACACTGTACAACCTTCTGCTCTGCTCTTAAACACGTTACAATAATCATCACAGTCTTACTGTTCACACACTGTACAACCTTCTGCTCTGCTCTTAAACACGTTACAATAATCATCACAGTCTTACTGTTCACACACTGTACAACCTTCTGCTCTGCTCTTAAACACGTTACAATAATCATCACAGTCTTACTGTTCACACACTGTACAACCTTCTGCTCTTAAACATGTTACAATAATCAATACAGTCTGACTGTCCACACACTGTACAACCTTCTGCTCTGCTCTTAAACACGTTACAATAATCATCACAGTCTTACTGTTCACACACTGTACAACCTTCTGCTCTGCTCTTAAACACGTTACAATAATCATCACAGTCTTACTGTTCACACACTGTACAACCTTCTGCTCTTAAACATGTTACAATAATCAATACAGTCTGACTGTTCACACACTGTACAACCTTCTGCTCTGCTCTTAAACACGTTACAATAATCATCACAGTCTTGCTTTCTCACACACTGTACAACCTTCTGCTCTATAAACATGTTACAATAATCAACACAGTCTTACTGTTCGCACACTGTACAACCTTCTGCTCTGCTCTTAAACATGTTACAATAATCAACAGTCTTACTGTTCGCACACTGTACAACCTTCTGCTCTGCTCTTAAACACGTTACAATAATCAACACAGTCTGGCTGTTCGCACACTGTACAACCTTCTGCTCTGCTCTTAAACACGTTACAATAATCAACACAGTCTTACTGTTCACACACTGTACAACCTTCTGCTCTGCTCTTAAACATGTTACAATAATCAACACAGTCTTACTGTTCGCACACTGTACAACCTTCTGCTCTTAAACACGTTACAATAATCAACACAGTCTTACTGTTCACACACTGTACAACCTTCTGCTCTGCTCTTAAAGACGTTACAATAATCAACGCAGTCTTACTGTTCACACACTGTACAACCTTCTGCTCTGCTCTTAAACACGTTACAATAATCATCACAGTCTTGCTTTCTCACACACTGTACAACCTTCTGCTCTATAAACATGTTACAATAATCAACACAGTCTTACTGTTCGCACACTGTACAACCTTCTGCTCTGCTCTTAAACATGTTACAATAATCAACAGTCTTACTGTTCACACACTGTACAATCTTCTGCTCTGCTCTTAACCACGTTACAATAATCATCACAGTCTTACTGTTCGCACACTGTACAACCTTCTGCTCTGCTCTTAAACATGTTACAATAATCAACAGTCTTACTGTTCACACACTGTACAACCTTCTGCTCTTAAACATGTTACAATAATCAATACAGTCTGACTGTCCACACACTGTACAACCTTCTGCTCTGCTCTTAAACACGTTACAATAATCATCACAGTCTTACTGTTCACACACTGTACAACCTTCTGCTCTGCTCTTAAACACGTTACAATAATCATCACAGTCTGACTGTTCACACACTGTACAACCTTCTGCTCTGCTCTTAAACACGTTACAATAATCATCACAGTCTTGCTTTCTCACACACTGTACAACCTTCTGCTCTATAAACATGTTACAATAATCAACACAGTCTTACTGTTCGCACACTGTACAACCTTCTGCTCTGCTCTTAAACACGTTACAATAATCATCACAGTCTGACTGTTCACACACTGTACAACCTTCTGCTCTGCTCTTAAACACGTTACAATAATCATCACAGTCTTGCTTTCTCACACACTGTACAACCTTCTGCTCTATAAACACGTTACAATAATCATCACAGTCTTACTGTTCACACACTGTACAACCTTCTGCTCTGCTCTTAAACACGTTACAATAATCATCACAGTCTTACTGTTCACACACTGTACAACCTTCTGCTCTGCTCTTAAACACGTTACAATAATCATCACAGTCTTACTGTTCACACACTGTACAACCTTCTGCTCTGCTCTTAAACACGTTACAATAATCATCACAGTCTTACTGTTCACACACTGTACAACCTTCTGCTCTTAAACATGTTACAATAATCAATACAGTCTGACTGTCCACACACTGTACAACCTTCTGCTCTGCTCTTAAACACGTTACAATAATCATCACAGTCTTACTGTTCACACACTGTACAACCTTCTGCTCTGCTCTTAAACACGTTACAATAATCATCACAGTCTTACTGTTCACACACTGTACAACCTTCTGCTCTTAAACATGTTACAATAATCAATACAGTCTGACTGTTCACACACTGTACAACCTTCTGCTCTGCTCTTAAACACGTTACAATAATCATCACAGTCTTGCTTTCTCACACACTGTACAACCTTCTGCTCTATAAACATGTTACAATAATCAACACAGTCTTACTGTTCGCACACTGTACAACCTTCTGCTCTGCTCTTAAACATGTTACAATAATCAACAGTCTTACTGTTCGCACACTGTACAACCTTCTGCTCTGCTCTTAAACACGTTACAATAATCAACACAGTCTGGCTGTTCGCACACTGTACAACCTTCTGCTCTGCTCTTAAACACGTTACAATAATCAACACAGTCTTACTGTTCACACACTGTACAACCTTCTGCTCTGCTCTTAAACATGTTACAATAATCAACACAGTCTTACTGTTCGCACACTGTACAACCTTCTGCTCTTAAACACGTTACAATAATCAACACAGTCTTACTGTTCACACACTGTACAACCTTCTGCTCTGCTCTTAAAGACGTTACAATAATCAACGCAGTCTTACTGTTCACACACTGTACAACCTTCTGCTCTATAAACATGTTACAATAATCATCACAGTCTTACTGTTCACACACTGTACAACCTTCTGCTCTATAAACATGTTACAATAATCAACGCAGTCTTACTGTTCACACACTGTACAACCTTCTGCTCTATAAACATGTTACAATAATCATCACAGTCTTACTGTTCACACACTGTACAACCTTCTGCTCTGCTCTTAAACACGTTACAATAATCAACACAGTCTGACTGTTCGCACACTGTACAACCTTCTGCTCTGCTCTTAAACACGTTACAATAATCAACACAATCTTACTGTTCACACACTGTACAACCTTCTGCTCTGCTCTTAAACACGTTACAATAATCAACACAGTCTTACTGTTCACACACTGTACAACCTTCTGCTCTGCTCTATAAACACGTTACAATAATCAACATAGTCTTACTGTTCGCACACTGTACAACCTTCTGCTCTGCTCTATAAACACGTTACAATAATCAACACAGTCTGACTGTTCGCACACTGTACAACCTTCTGCTCTGCTCTTAAACACGTTACAATAATCAACACAGTCTTACTGTTCACACACTGTACAACCTTCTTCTCTATAAACATGTTACAATAATCAACACAGTCTGACTGTTCGCACACTGTACAACCTTCTGCTCTTAAACTTGTTACAATAATCAACACAGTCTTACTGTTCACACACTGTACAACCTTCTGCTCTGCTCTTAAAGACGTTACAATAATCAACACAGTCTGACTGTTCACACACTGTACAACCTTCTGCTCTGCTCTAAAACACGTTACAATAATCAACACAGTCTGACTGTTCGCACACTGTACAACCTTCTGCTCTATAAACATGTTACAATAATCAACATAGTCTTACTGTTCACACACTGTACAACCTTCTTCTCTATAGACATGTTAAAATAATCAACATAGTCTTACTGTTCACACACTGTACAACCTTCTGCTCTGCTCTTAAACACGTTACAATAATCAACACAGTCTTACTGTTCACACACTGTACAACCTTCTGCTCTGCTCTTAAACACGTTACAATAATCAACACAGTTTTACTGTCTCACACACTGTACAACCTTCTGCTCTGCTCTTAAACACGTTACAATAATCAACACAGTCTTACTGTTCACACACTGTACAACCTTCTGCTCTGCTCTTAAACACGTTACAATAATCAACACAGTCTTACTGTTCACACACTGTACAACCTTCTACTCTGCTCTTCGGCTGGAGTGATAAATTACACTTTGTTCCCAAAACAAACCATGCTTCAAAAAATAGAACACTGAATGTATTTGGTAAAGTCAATGCAACGTAATGCAAAACAACATTAAAGCTGGAATTGTTATGTGTCGGACGCGGGCGGAGGACCGGCCAGCGTTTGAAGGACCCAGTATAAAATAAGCAGAGCAAGGTTCAAAGGATAACAGAATTTAATAACATAACAGTGAGTGCTGAATTACAAACAAATAAGTGCGCGGTCTGGCGAGGTGGAAAGACGGTGCGCTCCCAGCAGCACAAACGGTCCAGAGCCAGAACAGTTCGGACCCAAGGACCCCGCCGACACCCCCCAGGTGGCCGCGACCAACCGAGTCTGTGAAAGAAGAAACCATCATGTGAGTCCACCACTCCACACACAGAGAGACCACTCAAAGGTGTACATAAACAGCAAACACTTCCTGGCTTAATCACCAATCGGCTTCCCACCCTGCAGGCATGGAACACCCAGTTCAATTCTCCACTGCAGTGGAAGCTGATTAAACGACTAACATAACAGCTCAATATAATAAGGTGTGAGGGACACCACATCTACTGACTGTACTCATGTTAGTCACAAAACCTAAAGTACCTCAGGAAGTGTGCTGACGAGCGTGAGACCTCACCCCCTCCTCTTTCACAGACCATGGCATAAAACCTGGTACGGTCTCTGCATCCATGATGATGAGATGGCTCTCTAGACGATGATCTCACCCGTCTGGTCACAAGGTCGAGTCTCTGGCAAATACACACTGTGTACTCCAGACTTAAATGCAACTATGCTCCAATCCATAAAGATGCACCACAGCTGTGAGTCCTGACGAGCTGCACATGACAAGCTTCAGGTGATCAGGGTGAAGTCCTGATAACTCAGCCACACAGCCACTCAGTCCTGAATGCATGCCACCTGGAAGGAAAAACAAAAGACAGAAAACAGAAGACAAACAAAAGCCAGCCAGGCACGCCAGCCATACAACAGCACCCCACCCTCACGGGAAGCCTCCCGGCGACCACACAAACCTGGCCCAGGAAAAACACCCCCCTCCAGGGACCATGGCTGGAAACAGTATCTGCATTCATCTTCCAACTGAATCTTCATTTAACAGAACTGTTGATGTCTTCACCTCTGACTGCATCTTTGCCTTTGTTTCTGTCATTCAATTTGCACAGGTGTGGCCAGGAGTTCTTGAACCTGTGCGGTCAGCCTTTGTCCAACCATGTTTAAAGTCTGATTAGTCATAAAGCAAAAAAGACAAACACAAACAACCAAACCCCCCCCCCCCCCCCCCCCCCAGAGGACCATCCCATCAAACCCCGGGAAGAGGAGAAAAGAAAAACACAACCCCAACTTAAGCTTGCAAACAAAAAACGCTAACACCCCCCCACCCCCCACCCCCCCCACCCCAGGACAACATGTAGGGACCAACACCCCCCAGAGGACATCCCGCCAGCTCCAGGAGTAATAACCACAGCCAAGGTCCCTCTGGGATCCAAAGTCACCCACGGGGACTCCCAGCGCCTCCCAGAGGACCGTTCCATCAAACCCCAGGAGACGCCCCCCCTCATGACTAACGGACCCAGCCCCGGCCGTCTATGGCTAGATGGACCCACAGCCCTTTCCCTCCCAGAGGACACCACAGTCACACCCTGAGGGCGGAAACTGGGGGGAAAAACAAAAGAAAAAAAAAACATACAAACAAAACAACCCCAACCCCACCCCCTCGGCGCAGTGGAAACTGGAAGTACGTCCAGTGTCACCAACCACGACTATACCCCAGAAGTCAATCGGGAGGAGTGGAACAGCGGTAATGGCAGACGGCACAAAACGGCGCCACCCCTCCGACTTCCAAACCAGCCACCAGCTGGTCCTGAACGCATGCCACCTGGAAGGAAAAACAAAAGACAGAAAACAGAAGACAAACAAAAGCCAGCCAGGCACGCCAGCCATACAACAGGAATTGATTACATCAAATAAACAATATCTCTCTAAATTTAACAGTAACAAACACTTTTAAAACACTAGTATCAATTACATGTAAAACCGCTGTATCTTATGTGTTAAAGCACAACAAAACATCGCTGCAGTGTTTCTCATTTTCTCAAGTTGTGGGGGTGTGGAGCGGCGGGGAGAGGAGGAGGAGGAGGGAGGTGAGCATTTAGAGCTTCCCTCAGCAGCTGTGTGTATACACGCTCCTCCTCCAACACCCCAGTCCAGGAACAGAATACCACAACTGCTACAACAAACAAGCAAATAACCCAACTCTTCTCAAATAAAAACCCAAAAAACGTCCACAGGTCCAAAGAAGACCTGTGTTACATTACACGCAACATATTATACACACATGTAGACCCGTAGACCTCAACAGAACTGTTAATTACCATGGACTGATAGGAGACTTTTTTTTTTACTCCTTCACCAACCTTCTGTCAGGCTGTTTGGAGCCCGGAGGTCAAGAACCGGGTATGCAATCACAGTCTCACAATCAGGTTTTTTTTTTTGTAGTCCTCAGAGAATCTACCACAGCCACTGCTCCCTTCTGTCTGTTATGTCATCAAAAATAATTAGTGGATCAGTCAGTCAACAATTTTTCAATCTTTTAGCAGTATTTAATATGTATACTGGGGAACTGATTCACAGAAATGTTTTATGACCCAAAGTCTTCATTGCTTGCACGAACCTGTTTCCGGACAATGAATGCCTGCTGGAACTTATTGATCTAATTGGTCAGGTCCACAGTAACTCATTCATGATTACTGAGGCAAGATCGGCCAAATACTGCAATGTTCAATTGAAGCAGTCAATCTCAATTTTTTTATCTTTCCCCAGACAGAATAGAATCACCTCACACAACATACAAAAAATATATCACACAACAATAACCCAGTCATTAATCACTGTACCGGAATATAATCTTGATCAGCTTTGCTTAAAATCTGTTAAGTAGGTGAAAGTAACCAACTTTTACACCTTATCCAGTGTACAAAAATCAACCGTATTTTAACCACTTCATCCCAGTTATATGATCATTCAATATGGACAGTAAGAAGACGATAATATTTATTGTCTTTGAGTTATCATCTTAACAAGCTGAAAAGCTTTATTTCATCAACAGATCTTTTTCAGAATTCTCCATCTTTTACCCTGGACACCAACTCACACTCATATACATGTACAAAATTGATTAATATGCACTTATTTCTCAGTATCTTAACTCCACACTTTAAAGTGTTTGAGGAGCCAACAACTGTGACCTTGACAGTTTTATCTAAAACAATTCACAATAATTACACACAATCTGTCTATATAGCGACAGCAGAATAAAAGTAAGGAAAAATTTATAACAAGTATAATATTCTAGAAAAGAAAGAACTGCAACCTTATATGTACATAAACAAAATTCATGTTGAAAGTGAAGAACTCCTTATCTTTGCGAGTGTGTACATTCACGTGCAAAGTGTCCATTCTTCCCACACTTCCAACATGTCAATTTCCTCTTTATCTCACGCCCATGGGCTTTGCCTCTGGCTGCTCTGCAGCGCTGACCTTTGCCCTTTCCTACAAAATACACTTCTTCCTCACACACCATTATGACTGCTCCAGCAGGTTTGAAAACTGCTGTTTTTGGTGCAAAACCCTGGTCTTGTGTATTTTTCACTCCACATCTCTCTTGCCTTTATGTAAAATCACTGGTGTTCTCTTTTATGGTATCAAATACTTTGTTGTGGAGTTTAACTGTAATTTTCCCAAGAAGTTAACTGTCTCTCGCCACATTTTTAAGTGTTCAGGTGATGCTGGATCTTTGGTCATCGTCTGTGGTCTGGTGAGTGTAGGGAGGTGGAGAAGGCACACTTGCTGTAGCTTCAGTATTATGTGTGGCTGGGTAAAGGGCTGTGCCTGCATTCTGCGGGCAGGGGGGCCTCTGGCTCCCTCCCGGTGTCTCATTATCAATTTAATTTTTATTATAAAAGACACTCTTAAGATTGTCTTGTCCCTGCTTCAGTTTGTTTTTGACTTTATTCTAATTACTAATTCATGCATTTATCTCCTCTAGGCTGGACTATTGTAATTCATTATTATCAGGTTGTCCTAAAAGTTCCCTGAAAAGCCTTCAGTTAATTCAAAAATCTGCAGCTAGAGTACTGACGGGGACTAGAAGGAGAGAGCATATCTCACCCATATTGGCCTCTCTTCATTGGCTTCCTGTTAATTCTAGAATAGAATTTAAAATTCTTCTTCTTACTTATAAGGTTTTGAATAATCAGGTCCCATCTTATCTTAGGGACCTCATAGTACCATATCACCCCAATAGAGCGCTTCGCTCTCAGACTGCAGGCTTACTTGTAGTTCCTAGGGTTTGTAAGAGTAGAATGGGAGGCAGAGCCTTCAGCTTTCAGGCTCCTCTCCTGTGGAACCAGCTCCCAATTCAGATCAGGGAGACAGACACCCGCTCTACTTTTAAGATTAGGCTTAAAACTTTCCTTTTTGCTAAAGCTTATAGTTAGGGCTGGATCAGGTGACCCTGAACCATCCCTTAGTTATGCTGCTATAGACTTAGACTGCTGGGGGGTTCCCATGATGCACTGAGTGTTTCTTTCTCTTGTTGCTCTGTATGCACCACTCTGCATTTAATCATTAGTGATTGATATCTGCTCTCTTCCACAGCATGTCTTTTTCCTGGTTCTCTCCCTCAGCCCCAACCAGTCTCAGCAGAAGACTGCCCCTCCCTGAGTCTGGTTCTGCTGGAGGTTTATTTCTGTTAAAAGGGAGTTTTTCCTTCCCACTGTCGCCAAGTGCTTGCTCACAGGGGGTCGTTTTGACTGTTGGGGATTTTACGTAATTATTGTATGGCTTTTGCCTTACAATATAAAGTGCCTTGGGGCAACTGCTTGTTGTGATTTGGCGCTATATAAATAAAATTGATTTGATTTGATTTAATTCTCAGCCTCATGCTGCCTGTAGGCTTCACTTTTCCACTTGAGTGCATTTTCTAACCCACACCTTTTTCTTTTTTCTTTTTTTTGCTTTTTTGCAGAGTCCTTAACTTTCCTCTTTATATTATCCACTAATTCTGTTGTTGTTTCTGGCTGTAATTTCCCTGAGAAATTGAACTGTTTTTGCCACATGCTTAAATGTTTAGATGACCCGGGATATTTAACCTCCATATACCTGAAATCATTCGACTGTGGTTGTGTGTCATCTTTACTGTGAGAACAACAGCAGTTACCCATTTTAGCTGTTGGTGGGGTTATCTCATAGGGAGATCTAAACGAACAGGCTGTTGTTCTTTTTTTCACTGTTTGGTCACAGATCAGTCTGAAAAGTGTCACCACTTCGACCTCTGAGAGGTGGGTGACCTTGCTTAGGGCTTCTTTCCAGACTCGTAGGTTCACAAACAGGTGTGGTGCGTATAGAACGCTTACAACCTACTTCACAGACAGGGCTTCGTTTCTGCCAGTGGGTTAAAACTGGTGACAGGCCCCTGTGAGTCAGTTGTGTACGTCCTCAGTCATAAAAACACACACATTCACACAAACACATTCACACCGCTGCGCTTCAGCTGTTATCACATTTTAACTCCGCTGTTATCACGCTTTCTGCTCCAACCGGTTTTTATATCAAATATATTTATATATCAGAATTTTACGGCTCGTCCACCGAAGGTTTCACCGACCTAACACTGTACAGTTTTTTACGCGCTGTTCCGGACCCGAAAGTGGTCTTTTAGTTGTCTCTTGCTTTATTAATTGCCAGTTGTAACTGCTGCCGGCTGTCTGGAGCCAACAGACACATCAGGTGTCTGACACAGCGGGAAATGCAGCGCGAGCACGTGGCTCCGTAACATGGTTTTTAACCGCTGCGCCACCTGACTTTTCTCTTTCTCTCTCAGAGAGTAAAATTTAACGCTTTACAGCCAGGCGTTAGCCTCGCACCTTACGGTGTTTAAGCCAAGAGACAAACCAAAAAGACATTACGGGGTTTTTCCTCGCGGTGGTCCCAGCCACACGCATGCACGTGCACATAAAGAAAAGCAGTCTCACCCGTGATCACACTCTGTCACCACCGCTGAAGTCCGTATGCCTTCACCCCGGCAAGTGTCGACCAGCTAGGGAGGAGACCCATCACCCCCGGAAAAGGGTCTGCGGGAACTAGTCCCGGCCGTGGCCACGGTTTTCTGACGGGCTCCTCCGTCACGGGCCGACCAACTTGTCTATTGGCACCCGGCATTCGAAGGACCAAGATGTCAGAGTTGAAATCTGTAAAAAGCAACTCAGTTAACTAAGCACAAAGAATGATCACGCCAGAGACTGAATTTCATTTCCTGATCAGGGAGAGTCAGCGTGACCCCTCGTCACTGTCCGTCAGTCAGCTCTGAAGGGCCCGTCCATTTTACTCCTGAATTTATTAACACGCAGACATATTACAGAACAATATACAAAGCACAGCTGTGTTTTTCAGTCAGTTCATTCTGTATCACTTCGCACCTGGAAGGCGCCCTGCAGTCTTGCTCAGACAGATAGTAATTGTTCTTCAAGTTGAAACATTACAGCGCCAGCCTCGAATTTATGTATAGGCATGTGTTATTCTCTGCTCAAGGCCGAAATATTAATCTGTGCTTGACAAAAACATAGCTCTTAGCAAAATAATCTGCGAATTCTTTCACCAACAAATGTTACTTTTCTCTGTGTTCAGCAAAAGAACAAGTGTTGTTTTCTCATGGAACAGTTGTAATGATTACTCAACAGTTTAGTTTATATTACTGTTTTAACAATGAGTGATTTAGAAGAATAGTGGTACATGAACTCTTACATATGCATATATATATATATATATATATATATATATATATATATACGAGGGCTGTCCGTAAAGTATAGGTCCTTTTTATTTTTTTCAAAAACTATATGGATTTCATTCATATGTTTTTACGTCAGACATGCTTGAACCCTCGTGCGCATGCGTGAGTTTTTCCACGCCTGTCGGTGACGTCATTCGCCTGTGAGCACTCCTTGTGGGAGGAGTCGTCCAGCCCCTCGTCGGAATTCCTTTGTCTAAGAAGTTGCTGAGAGACAGGCGCTTTGTTTGATCAAAATTTTTTCTAAACCTGTGAGACACATCGAAGTGGACATGGTTCGAAAAATTAAGCTGGTTTTCAGTGAAAATTGTAACAGCTGATGAGAGATTTTGAGGTGATTCTGTCGCTTTAAGGACTTTTCACGGTGCGAGACGTCGCGCAGCGCTCTCAGGCAGCGTCATCAGCCTGTTTCAAGCTTAAAACCTCCACATTTCAGGCTCTGTTGATCCAGGACGTCGTGAGAGAACAGAGAAGTTTCAGAAGAAGTAGGTTTCAGCATTTTATCCGGATATTCCACTGTTAAAGGAGATTTTTTTAATGAAAGACGTGCGGGCGGATTGCAGCGTCGGCTCGCAGCCGCCGCGATGCTCCGCCACAGGAAAAACACCTCTGTTGGAAGCCTTGAGGACAAGTTGGAACATCTCCAGCTGATAAACAATTTCTCATATACTCACTCCACTGAAAGCCATCAAAAGCCAACTGGATTTTAACAAATGGTTATCAACACGGAGGTGTTTTTCCTGTGCCGCCGCACCGCGTCGGCTGCGTCCCGACGCGCGGACCCGTCCGCACGTCTTTCATTAAAAAAATCTCCTTTAACAGTGGAATATCCGGATAAAATGCTGAAACTGACTTCTTCTGAAACGTCTCTGTTCTCTCACGACGTCCTGGATCAATAGAGCCTGAAATGTGGAGGTTTTAAGCTTGAAACAGGCTGATGACGCCGCCTGAGAGCGCTGCGCGACATCTCGCACCGTGAAAAGTCCTTAAAGCGACAGAATCACCTCAAAATCTCTCATCAGCTGTTAAAATTTTCACTGAAAACCAGCTTAATTTTTCGAACCATGTCCACGTCGATGTGTCTCACAGGTTTAGAAAAAATTTTGATCAAACAACGCGCCAGTCTCTCAGCAACTTTTCAGACAAAGGAATTCCGATGAGGGGCTGGACGACTCCTCCCACAAGGAGTGCTCACAGGCGAATGACGTCACCGACAGGCGTGGAAAAACTCACGCATGCGCACAAGGGTTCAAGCATGTCTGACGTAAAAACATATGAATGAAATCCATATAGTTTTTGAAAAAAATAAAAAGGACCTATACTTTACGGACAGCCCTCGTATATATACTCAACAAAAATATAAACGCAACACTTTTGGTTTTGCTCCCATTTTGTATGAGATGAACTCAAAGATCTAAAACTTTTTCCACATACACAATATCACTATTTCCCTCAAATATTGTTCACAAACCAGTCTAAATCTGTGATAGTGAGCACTTCTCCTTTGCTGAGATAATCCATCCCACCTCACAGGTGTGACATATCAAGATGCTGATTAGACACCATGATTAGTGCACAGGTGTGCCTTAGACTGCCCACAATAAAAGGCCACTCTGAAAGGTGCAGTTTTATCACACAGCACAACGCCACAGATGTCGCAAGATTTGAGGGAGCGTGCAATTGGCATGCTGACAGCAGGAATGTCAACCAGAGCTGTTGCTCGTGTATTGAATGTTCATTTCTCTACCATAAGCCGTCTCCAAAGGCATTTCAGAGAATTTGGCAGTACATCCAACCAGCCTCACAACCGCAGACCACGTGTAACCACACCAGCCCAGGACCTCCACATCCAGCATGTTCACCTCCAAGATCGTCTGAGACCAGCCACTCGGACAGCTGCTGAAACAATCGGTTTGCATAACCAAAGAATTTCTGCACAAACTGTCAGAAACCGTCTCAGGGAAGCTCATCTGCATGCTCGTCCTCCTCATCGGGGTCTTGACCTGACTCCAGTTCATCGTCGTAACCGACTTGAGTGGGCAAATGCTCACATTCGCTGGCGTTTGGCACGTTGGAGAGGTGTTCTCTTCACGGATGAATCCCGGTTCACACTGTCCAGGGCAGATGGCAGACAGCGTGTGTGACGTCGTGTGGGTGAGCGGTTTTCTGATGTCAGTGTTGTGGATCGAGTGGCCCATGGTGGAGGTGGGGTTATGGTATAGGCAGGCGTCTGTTATGGACGAAGAACACAGGTGCATTTTATTGATGGCATTTTGAATGCACAGAGATACCGTGACAAGATCCTGAGGCCCATTGTTGTGCCATACATCCAAGAACATCACCTCATGTTGCAGCAGGATAATGCACAGCTCCATGTTGCAAGGATCTGTACACAATTCTTGGAAGCTGAAAATCAATCAATCAATTCAATCAATCAATTTTTTTTTTATATAGCGCCAAATCACAACAAACAGTTGCCCCAAGGTGCTTTATATTGTAAGGCAAGGCCATACAACAATTATGTAAAACCCCAACGGTCAAAACGACCCCCTGTGAGCAAGCACTTGGCTACAGTGGGAAGGAAAAACTCCCTTTTAACAGGAAGAAACCTCCAGCAGAACCAGGCTCAGGGAGGGGCAGTCTTCTGCTGGGACTGGTTGGGGCTGAGGGAAAAAACCGGGAAAAAGACATGCTATGAAGGGGAGCAGAGATCGATCACTAATGATTAAATGCAGAGTGGTGCATACAGAGCAAAAAGAGAAAGAAACAGTGCATCATGGGAACCCCCCAGCAGTCTACGTCTATAGCAGCATAACTAAGGGATGGTTCAGGGTCACCTGATCCAGCCCTAACTATAAGCTTTAGCAAAAAGGAAAGTTTTAAGCCTAATCTTAAAAGTAGAGAGGGTGTCTGTCTCCCTTATCTGAATTGGGAGCTGGTTCCACAGGAGAGGAGCCTGAAAGCTGAAGGCTCTGCCTCCCATTCTACTCTTACAAACCCTAGGAACTACAAGTAAGCCTGCAGTCTGAGAGCGAAGCGCTCTAATGGGGTGATATGGTACTACGAGGTCCCTAAGATAAGATGGGACCTGATTATTCAAAACCTTATAAGTAAGAAGAAGAATTTTAAATTCTATTCTAGAATTAACAGGAAGCCAATGAAGAGAGGCCAATATGGGTGAGATATGCTCTCTCCTACTAGTCCCCGTCAGTACTCTAGCTGCAGCATTTTGAATTAACTGAAAGCTTTTTAGGGAACTTTTAGGACAACCTGATAATAATGAATTACAATAGTCCAGCCTAGAGGAAATAAATGCATGAATTAGTTTTTCAGCATCACTCTGAGACAAGACCTTTCAGATTTTAGAGATATTGCGTAAATGCAAAAACGCAGTCCTACATATTTGTTTAATATGCGCTTTGAATGACATATCCTGATCAAAAATGACTCCAAGATTTCTCACAGTATTACTAGAGGTCAGGGTAATGCCATCCAGAGTAAGGATCTGGTTAGACACCATGTTTCTAAGATTTGTGGGGCCAAGTACAATAACTTCAGTTTTATCTGAGTTTAAAAGCAGGAAATTAGAGGTCATCCATGTCTTTATGTCTGTAAGACAATCCTGCAGTTTAGCTAATTGGTGTGTGTCCTCTGGCTTCATGGATAGATAAAGCTGGGTATCATCTGCGTAACAATGAAAATTTAAGCAATACCGTCTAATAATACTGCCCAAGGGAAGCATGTATAAAGTGAATAAAATTGGTCCTAGCACAGAACCTTGTGGAACTCCATAATTAACTTTAGTCTGTGAAGAAGATTCCCCATTTACGTGAACAAACTGTAATCTATTAGACAAATATGATTCAAACCACCGCAGCGCAGTGCCTTTAATACCTATGGCATGCTCTAATCTCTGTAATAAAATTTTATGATCAACAGTATCAAAAGCAGCACTGAGGTCTAACAGAACAAGCACAGAGATGAGTCCACTGTCCGAGGCCATAAGAAGATCATTTGTATCCGTCACTAATGCTGTTTCTGTACTATGATGAATTCTAAAACCTGACTGAAACTCTTCAAATAGACCATTCCTCTGCAGATGATCAGTTAGCTGTTTTACAACTACCCTTTCAAGAATTTTTGAGAGAAAAGGAAGGTTGGAGATTGGCCTATAATTAGCTAAGATAGCTGGGTCAAGTGATGGCTTTTTAAGTAATGGTTTAATTACTGCCACCTTAAAAGCCTGTGGTACATAGCCAACTAACAAAGATAGATTGATCATATTTAAGATCGAAGCATTAAATAATGGTAGGGCTTCCTTGAGCAGCCTGGTAGGAATGGGGTCTAATAAACATGTTGATGGTTTGGATGAAGTAACTAATGAAAATAACTCAGACAGAACAATCGGAGAGAAAGAGTCTAACCAAATACCGGCATCACTGAGAGCAGCCAAAGATAACGATACGTCTTTGGGATGGTTATGAGTAATTTTTTCTCTAATGGTTAAAATTTTGTTAGCAAAGAAAGTCATGAAGTCATTACTAGTTAAAGTTAATGGAATACTCAGCTCAATAGAGCTCTGACTCGTTGTCAGCCTGGCTACAGTGCTGAAAAGAAACCTGGGGTTGTTCTTATTTTCTTCAATTAGTGATGAGTAGAAAGATGTCCTAGCTTTACGGAGGGCTTTTTTATAGAGCAACAGACTCTTTTTCCAGGCTAAGTGAAGATCTTCTAAATTAGTGAGACGCCATTTCCTCTCCAACTTACGGGTTATCTGCTTTAAGCTACGAGTTTCTGAGTTATACCACGGAGTCAGACACTTCTGATTTAAAGCTCTCTTTTTCAGAGGAGCTACAGCATCCAAAGTTGTCTTCAATGAGGATGTAAAACTACTGACGAGATACTCTATCTCACTTACAGAGTTTAGGTAGTTACTCTGCACTGTGTTGGTATATGGCATTAGAGAACATAAAGAAGGAATCATATCCTTAAACCTAGTTACAGCGCTTTCTGAAAGACTTCTAGTGTAATGAAACTTATTCCCCACTGCTGGGTAGTCCATCAGAGTAAATGTAAATGTTATTAAGAAATGATCAGACAGAAGGGAGTTTTCAGGGAATACTGTTAAGTCTTCTATTTCCATACCATAAGTCAGAACAAGATCTAAGATATGATTAAAGTGGTGGGTGGACTCATTTACTTTTTGAGCAAAGCCAATAGAGTCAAATAATCGATTAAATGCAGTGTTGAGGCTGTCATTCTCAGCATCTGTGTGGATGTTAAAATCGCCCACTATAATTATCTTATCTGAGCTAAGCACTAAGTCAGACAAAAGGTCTGAAAATTCACAGAGAAACTCACAGTAACGACCAGGTGGACGATAGATAATAACAAATAAAACTGGTTTTTGGGACTTCCAATTTGGATGGACAAGACTAAGAGACAAACTTTCAAATGAATTAAAGCTCTGTCTGGGTTTTTGATTAATTAATAAGCTGGAATGGAAGATTGCTGCTAATCCTCCGCCCCGGCCCGTGCTACGAGCATTCTGACAGTTAGTGTGACTCGGGGGTGTTGACTCATTTAAACTAACATATTCATCCTGCTGTAACCAGATTTCTGTTAGGCAGAATAAATCAATATGTTGATCAATTATTATATCATTTACCAACAGGGACTTAGAAGAGAGAGACCTAATGTTTAATAGACCACATTTAACTGTTTTAGTCTGTGGTGCAATTGAAGGTGCTATATTATTTTTTCTTTTTGAATTTTTATGCTTAAATAGATTTTTGCTGGTTATTGGTGGTCTGGGAGCAGGCACCGTCTCTACGGGGATGGGGTAATGAGGGGATGGCAGGGGAAGAGAAGCTGCAGAGAGGTGTGTAAGACCACAACTCTGCCTCCTAGTCCCAACCCTGGACAGTCACAGTTTGGAGGATCCAAGAAAATTGGCCAGATTTCTAGAAATGAGAGCTGCTCCATCCAAAGTGGGATGGATGCCGTCTCTCCTAACAAGACCAGGTTTTCCCCAGAAGCTTTGCCAATTATCTATGAAGCCCACCTCATTTTTTGGATGCCACTCAGACAGCCAGCAATTCAAGGAGAACATGCGGCTAAACATGTCACTCCCGGTCCGATTGGGGAGGGGCCCAGAGAAAACTACAGAGTCCGACATTGTTTTTGCAAAGTTACACACCGATTTAATGTTAATTTTAGTGACCTCCGATTGGCGTAACCGAGTGTCATTACTGCCGACGTGAATTACAATCTTACCAAATTTACGCTTAGCCTTAGCCAGTAATTTCAAATTTCCTTCAGTGTCGCCTGCTCTGGCCCCCGGAAGACAATTGACTATGGTTGCTGGTGTCGCTAACTTCACATTTCTCAAAACAGAGTCGCCAATAACCAGAGTTTGATCCTCGGCGGGTGTATCGTCGAGTGGGGAAAAACGGTTAGAGATGTGAACGGGTTGACGGTGTACACGGGGCTTCTGTTTAGGGCTACGCTTCCTCCTCACAGTCACCCAGTCAGCCTGCTTTCCCGACTGCTCGGGATCTGCCAGGGGGGAACTATGTTGGCCATGCCCCAGTTCTTGCATGGCCAGCATGCTCACCGGACATGTCACCCATTGAGCATGTTTGGGATGCTCTGGACCGGCGTATACAACAGCGTGTACCAGTTCCTGCCAATATCCAGCAACTTCGCACAGCCACTGAAGAGGAGTGGACCAACATTCCACAGGCCACAATAAAATAAAATAAAACAATAACTGCACCTTTCAGAGTGGCCTTTTATTGTGGGCAGTCTAAGGCACACCTGTGCACTAATCATCAGTTGACTTCCTGTTCCGGAGCACAGCGGTGTTCTGCTGTATCTGTTAGCTGTTTGAACTGAGCTGTTTGAGTTCTTTGAATTAACAGTCTTTTTCAAGACTTTTTTACTTTTTTTTACTTTTTCACCGTGCTCCAACGCCTAAGGAAGACCTCTAACGGTCGAAGCATCGCGACGGAGCACTTTTATCAGCTGGCCTTCATCAGCGTTGGCAGGCTAACTAGCTTGCTAACGCTTTCGTTTTATTTTTGTTTTATTTTTTAGCACTGTTGTCGTGCTGCTCCACAGCCTGCCTAGTGGATTTTTATTTTATTTTAGCACTGTTGTCGTGTGTTACCTGTGCTGCTCCACAGCCTGTTCAGTGGATTTTTATTTTATTTTTTAGCGCTGTTGTCGTGCTGCTCCACAGCCTGCCTAGTGGATTTTTATTTTATTTTAGCACTGTTGTCGTGTGTTACCTGTGCTGCTCCACAGCCTGTCCAGAGGATTTTTATTTTATTTTTTAGCGCTGTTGTCATGCGTTACCTGTGCTGCTCCACAGCCTGTCCAGTGGATTTTTATTTTATTTTTTAGCACTGTTGTCGTGCGTTACCTGTGCTGCTCCACAGCCTGTTCAGTGGATTTTTATTTTATTTTTTAGCACTGTTGTCGTGTGTTACCTGTGCTGCTCCACAGCCTGTTCAGTGGATTTTTATTTTATTTTTTAGCACTGTTGTCGTGCGTTACCTGTGCTGCTCCACAGCCTGTCCTGTGGATTTTTATTTTTATTTTATTTTATTTTTTAGCACTGTTGTTGTGCGTTACCTGTGCTGCTCCACAGCCTGTCTAGTGGATTTTTATTTTGTTTTAGCACTGTTGTCGTGCGTTACCTGTGCTGCTCCACAGCCTGTCCTGTGGATTTTTATTTTTATTTTATTTTATTTTTTAGCACTGTTGTCGTGTGTTACCTGTGCTGCTCCACAGCCTGTTCAGTGGATTTTTATTTTATTTTTTAGCACTGTTGTCGTGTGTTACCTGTGCTGCTCCACAGCCTGTTCAGTGGATTTTTATTTTATTTTAGCGCTGTTGTCGTGCATTGCCTGTGCTGTTCCACAGCCTGTCCAGTGGATTTTTATTTTATTTTTTAGCACTGTTGTCGTGCGTTACCTGTGCTGCTCCACAGCCTGTCCAGTGGATTTTGATTTTGATTTTATTTTTTTTTAGCACTGTTGTCGTGTGTTACCTGTGCTGCTCCACAGCCTGTCTAGTGGATTTTTATTTTATTTTTTACCACTGTTGTCGTGTGTTACCTGTGCTGCTCCACACCCTGTCCAGTGGATTTTTATTTTATTTTTTACCACTGTTGTCGTGTGTTACCTGTGCTGCTCCACACCCTGTCCAGTGGATTTTTATTTTATTATTATTATTTTATTTTTTTATTTATTTATTTATTTTTTTTTTAGCACTGTTGTCGTGCGTTACCTGTGCTGCTCCACAGCCTGTCCAGTGGATTTTTATTTTTATTTTATTTTATTTTTTAGCACTGTTGTGCGTTACCTGTGCTGCTCCACAGCCTGTCTAGTGGATTTTTATTTTGTTTTAGCACTGTTGTCGTGCGTTACCTGTGCTGCTCTACAGCCTGTCCAGTGGATTTTGATTTAGCACTGTTGTCGTGCGTTACCTGTGCTGCTCCACAGCCTGTCCAGTGGATTTTTATTTTGTTTTAGCACTGTTGTCGTGCGTTACCTGTGCTGCTCCACAGCCTGTCTAGTGGATTTTTATTTTGTTTTAGCACTGTTGTCGTGCGTTACCTGTGCTGCTCCACAGCCTGTCTAGTGGATTTTTATTTTGTTTTAGCACTGTTGTCGTGCGTTACCTGTGCTGCTCCACAGCCTGTCTAGTGGATTTTTATTTTATTTTAGCACTGTTGTCGTGCGTTACCTGTGCTGCTCCACAGCCTGTCTAGTGGATTTTATTTTATTTTAGCACTGTTGTCGTGCGTTACCTGTGCTGCTCCACAGCCTGTCTAGTGTCGGATTCCCTGTTTGGGAATCCGCTAGCTTAGCGTAGCTACTAGCTCTTAGCCGTTTTAGCATGGCGGCTTCTCCTGTCTCTCCCGTACTTTTCTGCTCTGGGTGTGAAATGTTTAGTTATTCCTCGGCCTCTTTTAGCAGTAACGGTACTTGTAATAAGTGCAGCTTATTCGTAGCTTTGGAGGCCAGGCTGGGCGAATTGGAGGCTCGGCTCCGCACCGTGGAAAATTCTACAGCTAGCCAGGCCCCTGTAGTCGGTGCGGACCAAGGTAGCTTAGCCGCCGTTAGTTCCCCCCTGGCAGACCCCGTGCAGTCGGGAAGGCAGGCTGACTGGGTGACTGTGAGGAGGAAGCGTAGCCCTAAACAGAAGCCCCGTGTACACCGTCAACCCGTTCACATCTCTAACCGTTTTTCCCCACTCGACGATACACTCGCCGAGGATCAAACTCTGGTTATTGGCGACTCTGTTTTGAGAAATGTGAAGTTAGCGACACCAGCAACCATTGTCAATTGTCTTCCGGGGGCCAGAGCAGGCGACATCGAAGGACATTTGAAATTGCTGGCTAAGGCTAAGCGTAAATTTGGTAAGATTGTAATTCACGTCGGCAGTAATGACACTCGGTTACGCCAATCGGAGGTCACTAAAATTAACATTGAATCGGTGTGTAACTTTGCAAAAACAATGTCGGACTCTGTTGTTTTCTCTGGGCCCCTCCCCAATCAGACCGGGAGTGACATGTTTAGCCGCATGTTCTCCTTGAATTGCTGGCTGTCTGAGTGGTGTCCAAAAAATGAGGTGGGCTTCATTGATAATTGGCAAAGCTTCTGGGGAAAACCTGGTCTTGTTAGGAGAGACGGCATCCATCCCACTTTAGAGGGAGCAGCTCTCATTTCTAGAAATCTGGCCAATTTTTTGGGATCCTCCAAACTGTGACTGTCTAGCGTTGGGACCAGGAGGCAGAGCTGTGGTCTTATACACCTCTCTGCAGCTTCTCTCCCCCTGCCATCCCCCTATTACCCCATCCCCGTAGAGACGGTGCCTGCTCCCAGACCACCAATAACTAGCAAAAATCTATTTAAGCATAAAAATTCAAAAAGAAAAAATAATATAGCACCTTCAATTGCACCACAGACTAAAACAGTTAAATGTGGTCTATTAAACATTAGGTCTCTTTCTTCTAAGTCCCTGTTGGTAAATGATATAATAATTGATCAACGTATTGATTTATTCTGCCTAACAGAAACTTGGTTACAGCAGGATGAATATGTTAGTTTAAATGAGTCAACACCCCCGAGTCACACTAACTGTCAGAATGCTCGTAGCACGGGCCGGGGCGGAGGATTAGCAGCAATCTTCCATTCCAGCTTATTAATTAATCAAAAACCTAGACAGAGCTTTAATTCATTTGAAAGCTTGTCTCTTAGTCTTGTCCATCCAAATTGGAAGTCCCAAAAACCAGTTTTATTTGTTATTATCTATCGTCCACCTGGTCGTTACTGTGAGTTTCTCTGTGAATTTTCAGACCTTTTGTCTGACTTAGTGCTTAGCTCAGATAAGATAATTATAGTGGGCGATTTTAACATCCACACAGATGCTGAGAATGACAGCCTCAACACTGCATTTAATCTATTATTAGACTCTATCGGCTTTGCTCAAAAAGTAAATGAGTCCACCCACCACTTTAATCATATTTTAGATCTTGTTCTGACTTATGGTATGGAAATAGAAGACTTAACAGTATTCCCTGAAAACTCCCTTTTGTCTGATCATTTTTTAATAACATTTACATTTACCCTGATGGACTACCCTGCAGTGGGGAATAAGTTTCATTACACTAGAAGTCTTTCAGAAAGCGCTGTAACTAGGTTTAAGGATATGATTCCTTCTTTATGTTCTCTAATGTCATATACCAACACAGAGCAGAGTAGCTACCTAAACTCTGTAAGGGAGTTAGAGTATCTTGTCAATAGTTTTACATCCTCATTGAAGACAACTTTGGATGCTGTAGCTCCTCTGAAAAAGAGAGCTTTAAATCAGAAGTGTCTGACTCCGTGGTATAACTCACAAACTCGTAGCTTAAAGCAAATAACCCGTAAGTTGGAGAGGAAATGGCGTCTCACTAATTTAGAAGATCTTCACTTAGCCTGGAAAAAGAGTTTGTTGCTCTATAAGAAAGCCCTTCGTGAAGCTAGGACATCTTTCTACTCATCACTAATTGAAGAAAATAAGAACAACCCCAGGTTTCTTTTCAGCACTGTAGCCAGGCTGACAAAGAGTCAGAGCTCTATTGAGCTGAGTATTCCATTAACTTTAACTAGTAATGACTTCATGACTTTCTTTGCTAACAAAATTTTGACTATTAGAGAAAAAATTACTCATAACCATCCCAAAGATGTATCGTTATCTTTGGCTGCTTTCAGTGATGCCGGTATTTGGTTAGACTCTTTCTCTCCGATTGTTCTGTCTGAGTTATTTTCATTAGTTACTTCATCCAAACCATCAACATGCTTATTAGACCCCATTCCTGCCAGGCTGCTCAAGGAAGTCCTACCATTATTTAATGCTTCAATCTTAAATATGATCAATCTATCTTTGTTAGTTGGTTATGTACCACAGGCCTTTAAGGTGGCACTAATTAAACCATTACTTAAAAAGCCATCACTTGACCCAGCTATCTTAGCTAATTATAGGCCAATCTCCAACCTTCCTTTTCTCTCAAAGATTCTTGAGAGGGTAGTTGTAAAACAGCTAACTGATCACCTGCAGAGGAATGGTCTATTTGAAGAGTTTCAGTCAGGTTTTAGAATTCATCATAGTACAGAAACAGCATTAGTGAAGGTTACAAATGATCTTCTTATGGCTTCGGACAGTGGACTTATCTCTGTGCTTGTTCTGTTGGACCTCAGTGCTGCTTTTGATACTGTTGACCATAAAATTTTATTACAGAGATTAGAGCATGTCATAGGTATTAAAGGCATTGCGCTGCGGTGGTTTGAATCATATTTGTCTAATAGATTACAGTTTGTTCATGTAAATGGGGAATCTTCTTCACAGACTAAAGTTAATTATGGAGTTCCACAAGGTTCTGTGCTAGGACCAATTTTATTCACTTTATACATGCTTCCCTTGGGCAGTATTATTAGACGGTATTGCTTAAATTTTCATTGTTACGCAGATGATACCCAGCTTTATCTATCCATGAAGCCAGAGGATACGCACCAATTAGCTAAACTGCAGGATTGTCTTACAGACATAAAGACATGGATGACCTCTAATTTCCTGCTTTTAAACTCAGATAAAACTGAAGTTATTGTACTTGGCCCCACAAATCTTAGAAGCATGGTGTCTAACCAGATCGTTACTCTGGATGGCATTTCCCTGATCTCTAGTAATACTGTGAGAAATCTTGGAGTTATTTTTGATCAGGATATGTCATTCAAAGCGCATATTAAACAAATATGTAGGACTGCCTTTTTGCATTTACGCAATATCTCTAAAATCAGAAAGGTCTTGTCTCAGAGTGATGCTGAAAAACTAATTCATGCATTTATTTCCTCTAGGCTGGACTATTGTAATTCATTATTATCAGGTTGTCCTAAAAGTTCCCTAAAAAGCCTTCAGTTGGTTCAGAATGCTGCAGCTAGAGTACTGACGGGGACTAGCAGGAGAGAGCATATCTCACCCGTGTTGGCCTCCCTTCATTGGCTTCCTGTTAATGCTAGAATAGAATTTAAAATTCTTCTTCTTACTTATAAGGTTTTGAATAATCAGGTCCCATCTTATCTTAGGGACCTCGTAGTACCATATTACCCCATTAGAGCGCTTCGCTCTCAGACTGCGGGCTTACTTGTAGTTCCTAGGGTTTGTAAGAGTAGAATGGGAGGCAGAGCCTTCAGCTTTCAGGCTCCTCTCCTGTGGAACCAGCTCCCAATTCAGATCAGGGAGACAGATACCCTCTCTACTTTTAAGATTAGGCTTAAAACTTTCCTTTTCGCTAAGGCTTATAGTTAGGGCTGGATCGGGTGACCCTGGACCATCCCTTGGTTATGTTGCTTTAGACGTAGACTGTGTTTCATAATTATTGTATGGCCTTGCCTTGCAATGTGGAGCGCCTTGGGGCAACTGTTTGTTGTGATTTGGCGCTATACAAGAAAAAAGTTGATTGATTGATTGATCATGGTGTCTAATCAGCATCTTGATATGGCACACCTGTGAGGTGGGATGGATTATCTCAGCAAAGGAGAAGTGCTCACTATCACAGATTTAGACTGGTTTGTGAACAATATTTGAGGGAAATGGTGATATTGTGTATGTGGAAAAAGTTTTAGATCTTTGAGTTCATCTCATACAAAATGGGAGCAAAACCAAAAGTGTTGCGTTTACATTTTTGTTGAGTGTATTTTAAGCAAGTGTCACCAATTGGGTTAGGTTTAGGTAACCCCTTTTTTCAGGATGCCTAAACCTCCACACCCCAAATGGTTTCCACTGAACCCCCCCCCCCCCCCCCCCCCAATACTCCGCACAGGCATTAGTTATTCCCTTAAATTTGTGTCGATCTGCTGTGACATCTGCTGGAGTTTATATATAATTACTAGAATACCATGTTTGTCAGTTGGAGTCTTCTGATTGGTGGAATGTTGTCATAAGAACCTCCCCTTCTATGTCAGCGCTTTCACTCCCTGATGAAGGTGTAACAAGGGAGGTTTTTTTTAAGTTTATGACGACTTGACCATAATAATAAAGTCTTTTTAAGTTTTTAATGATACGATGATACAAAGTCGATCATCGACCTCCGGCTCAGGGTGTCCTGGTGTCACATGCACTTATGGACACCCTTGAGCTCGAACATGGTGTTCATGATGGACAAACTGTGACTAGCACAGAAGTCCAACAACTGAACACCACTCGGGTTCAGATCGGAGAGGCCGTGCTTCCCGATCACACCCCTCCAGGTCTCACTGTCGCCGCCCACGTGGGCGACGTGGGAGAACAATGGAGTCCCCAGTCGGAGCGCTATCTAGTACCCCTCCCAGGGACTCCAGGAAGGTCGGGTACTCTGCACTGCTGCTCGGCCCATATGCCAAGACAACGGTGAGAGACCTGTCCCCGACCCGAAGGCATAGGGACGCGACCCTGTCGTTCACCAGAGTGAACTCCAACACATGGCGACTGAGCTGGGGAGCAATAAGAAATGCGACCCCAGCTCTCCGCCTCTCCCCATGGGCAATGCCAGAAAAATGAAGCCTCCAGCTCCTCTCCAGGAGTTGGGTACCAGAGCCCAAGCTGTGTGTGGCGATGAGCCTATCTCTAGTCGGTATCTCTCAACCTCCCGCACAAGCTCAGCCTCCTTCCCCCCTAGCGAGGTGACATTCCACGTCCCAACAGCCAGGGGCTGTGAGCATGGACCGGGCCGTCGGGCCACCCAATCCTCTCTGCACCCGACCCCCATGGCCCCCTCTGCAGGTGGTGAACCCACAGGAGGGCGTGATCAAAATCATTGATTTGAATCTCAATTC
The DNA here is from genome assembly GCF_902500255.1 of Thalassophryne amazonica. Classification (NCBI taxonomy): domain Eukaryota; kingdom Metazoa; phylum Chordata; class Actinopteri; order Batrachoidiformes; family Batrachoididae; genus Thalassophryne; species Thalassophryne amazonica. The sequence continues at coordinate 79,667 of NC_047118.1, read as the reverse complement.
TGAGGCTGCTCTGTAAATATTAATTCATACACGTAAGAAAATTCATGTTCTGAGTTCATAAAAAACTTGTTCTGTAAATAGTTCTCTTACTTTTGTGATCAAAATCATTGATTTAAATCTCAATTTTGAAGCTGTTGTGTAAATAGTTTTCAAATAAACAATAAATATAGCAACTTCTGATCAATCAATATCAATTTCAGACTTAAAATAATGTATAGATGTAAGCCCCACCCATTTCTGTTTAAACAACACCCACTTTTGGTTTAGGCCCTGCCCACTCCGTGTACAGATGCAGATACAGATAGTGGTGTACTTGCTCATCCTTAGTTAGAGGTAGTGTTACTGTACAAAACACAGTGAGAACAACTGGTCAAGTATGACGTCAGCCATGCAAGGGCACTCCCAGTAATCCCAAAATGATTTTCCAGCCTATCAAGTAGAATATGATGATCCACGGTATCAAATGCAGCACTGAGATCTAACAGCACCAGAACCGTAGTGGTGTCCAAATCCATTGTAAGCAGATCATTCACCATTTTAGTGAGAGGAGTCTCTGTGGAATGATATTTTCTAAAAGCAGACTGCAGTGGCTCAAAGAAATTATTCTCAGTAAGCTAGTCCACAAGCTGCCGTGAAACCACTTTTTCCAGAAATTTAGAGCAAAATGATAGATTTGATATCGACCTATAGTTTTTCAATACACTAGGGTCAATTTTAGGTTTCTTAAGTAATGGTTTAATGACTGCAGATTTGAAACAATTACAAACACATCCAGAAATTAACCCTCTGGGGTCCGAGGGCATTTTTTGGACAGTTCACTCGCCTGGCATAAATGTTTTATTATTGCTGTTAACAGCTCTCCCTGCATCCCACAATCAAGCTGTATGTCTTTTTTTCAGGACAACCTGTGCTTTCATAATATTTGTGTGTTTGTTGTGTTTTATAAGTGTAATAAAGGTTTACAATCAAAAATAACAAAGAAAAAAGTAAAGCTGAAAATAATTTTCCACACACATTTATTCAAAACACAGCAAACTATATAAAGCACTTATATAAAAACACTTTATAAAGGTAATTTGAGGTCTTGTGTGAAAGACTGTACAACAAAAAGGTTCAAACAATAAACACAAATGCACATTTTGAACAATATCTACAAAATGGTCTATGCGTTTTGTTTGTCTCATCTCAAAGCAATTTCTGTCTGCTATTACACAATGGTTACAACATAAACTTCTACTTCTGCTGTGTTTTGGAGTGCTCTGTGCTGCTCCTAAAGCAGCTTTCATTCACACTTTGGCCCACTTTGGCTCCTTACAGTCTGAGGAGCGGCCCTCCCCCTCACTCCATTGATATGGTAAACAAGTGCTTTACGCCGAGAAAGCAACAGAGTTATCCAGTAACATTCACATGCAAACTAGTGGAGCAATCCTTATAGTTACACACTCTTTGTTTGAGCACGTGAGATTTTCATCAGAGGCTCTCCATCTGCTCCTGCTTTCACTGATCACTGTGCGTAATCGTGCAGGACACACTGGTTGTACTCATTGGAGCACCCAGGGAGCTATTCAGATGGGCCAACTAGTAACATATCACTCATGAAAACGATCTTTGGCTTTTCACATGAGGTGAATCTGCCCTACGATTGGATTTTGGAAAACCATGTGATGATGAACCAATTCCGACTGGACACTCACATTGCACACGTCATCACACAGCTTCCATGAGGAGTACAAAGATGGCTGATGGCTGGATCGAAAGTCCGCGGAGTTAACTTTTCGGCAAAAAAAAGAAAAAGTAAGTTTTTATCTCTTACAGTTCCGATAATCTGATAACCGATAATTATCGAAGATAATGTTTTCATTATCAGATTATCTGTTGGGAAAGTGAAGTACACGGACCCACGCCAGGGGGCGTAAATGAACGGCCAATAGGAAGTCAAATAAAAGACAATTTATTATGCAAATGTGCAAACAAAACCAAATATGCTTCAGTCAATCAGTAATCAAAAAGGGGACGTGTGGGCAGGCCCGAGGGTAGGGGACGCCTATCCAGAGGAGAGCTGGAACCCACGAAGTTCCACCGCCATCAGAGACCTGCAACACACCAGAGCTGCCAAGTCCTGATTCCCCCCAGGTGGCCACCGCTCGTGGCTGTCAGACCCGGTACTGCTGGCAGGAACAAAAACAGGTTAAGGGTGGGTGCGTGAACACCCAGCAAACCATCAGCAACTCACAGTAATCCTCTTGTAGGACTAAATCCAGATACTCCCAGAGTGCAGAGGAAAAACTGGAGGACGTGCAGTGTCAATTGTTATACTTAGTAAGTCAGAAGTGAGGAGTGGAGACGCCAACTCCTCCAACTTCCACAAACTCGGCTACAAGCTGCAAGTATAAGTCACAACTGCAAAGACTTCAGTTACAATGAATGTGTGTATGGCACAAAACGGCTGAGTCGGTTTACTTGCGTGGTAAGCTGATAACTCGGCAGAGTTATGGTGTCCTTCCCAGGCTTTTATGAATGGTAGTGATGAGTGATGACAGTCAGCTGGCAGCCAACGAGCACACCTGGTGACATCAGAGAGGCCAACCGGCCTGTGCGCCCTCTAAGGGCCAAAATGTGCCAGTGTGGCTGAGCGCCATCTGGTGGTGGGCCAGCAGTACCTCCTCTTCAGCGGCCCACACAACATTATCTTTCAGATAACTTTGAAAACCATTACCGGACTAATTATCTTCCGATAAATTTTTGTCCGAAAATTTTTAGACCATTAACATGGTAATATTAAGTTTATAGCTGAACAGCTATAAACTCTTATAAAATTTAAAATCAGTCGCACACCTACCTGTTAAATGTTTTATAGCAGATGTGTAGTTCTACCCTCTGCAAAAACAGGAGAGCAGCTTCTTGAAGAAATCGCTCTATCCTCTGCAGGTAAAGGAGAACTGGTCACAAAAATAAAAAACCTCATTTCTTTTAACTAGAGGTGGGCAGATCAATCCTAATATCGATAATATTGATACCAACGCTGGTATTGATATTGAATGATCCTCATGTACGCACTGACTGCTGTGCACGCAGATTCATCAAAGTCTACTCTCTGTCAGTAAGAGCAGTGCTGTGCTGTGTCACACAACACAGAGCAGCGTACCCATGTATTGTGATTTCTCAGTCCTCTACCTCTGGAGATTTTGTTTTAAGTTGTGTTGAGTGATATTTTTTTAAACAAAAATGTTGTGATAATAATTGTGATAATAAAGTATTTTGTTGTCACATCCAATGTTTGGCGAACTTTTATTCTAGGTCTTTTGGATCCTTTGGATCTATGAAGCTTTTAAGATAAGATAAATTTAGACTGTACTTGTAATTAGATTTACTTGGTATCCAGTCAATACCAAAATTCCCGGTATCACCCACCTCTACTTTTAACCCCATACTGATACGACGGCAATATCACCCAAGTCATCCAGAGGCATACATTTTTAAGTTATGGTTCAAATTTTAATCAAACTAATTTCAGACAAGTTATTTAAATTAATGTTACATCTGAAGTTTTATAAAGTGAAAATATCAGATATATGTTTTAGTTTTAAAGGAGACCTGCATTGAAAAAAATGCAGTCAGATTTTTTGAACAAAAAATGACTTACATTTACACATGAGATCCTTCTGAATGTAGTAAAGTAAATCTGCAAGCCCAGATCTGTCATTCAACGGAGAAATCTTCAATTGAAAATGACAAATTTACAGCTAACATTTAGCCCTCCGCAAATTGTCCCTCTCATCATGGACGCTGCCGAGACGTCACGGACAAGACCCTCTCCCAGCATGCATTGCGCCAATTGTAATTAGTGGATTTACGTCAGTTTGCATCGCTTACCTTTTTGTCTTATACGGAAGGATCAACGGTTTTTTCAAACTTCATATTGTCTTGCGGTACGTTTGGTGAGTATACATTTATTTTTATTTTTGCCTGAAAATTATTTTGGGGGACTTTTTCATATGCCCATTTGATTGAGTGGTGTCGCAATGAAAATCTACTGTCTTTCGCCTCCGGTACCATCACGGGATATGGAGGCGAGACCCACAAAGAATCCCAGTCATTAAAAATATATAAACCTCTCTCAGCGTCTCAGCTCCAATTGCCGAGACATCAATCAATCAATTTCAATCAATTTTTTTATATAGCGCCAAATCACAACAAACAGTTGCCCCAAGGCGCTTTATATTGTAAGGCAAGGCCATACAATAATTATGTAAAACCCCAGTGGTCAAAACGACCCCCTGTGAGCAAGCACTTGGCTACAGTGGGAAGGAAAAACTCCCTTTTAACAGGAAGAAACCTCCAGCAGAACCAGGCTCAGGGAGGGGCAGTCTTCTGCTGGGACTGGTTGGGGCTGAGGGAGAGAACCAGGAAAAAGACATGCTGTGGAGGGGAGCAGAGATCGATCACTAATGATTAAATGCAGAGTGGTGCATACAGAGCAAAAAGAGAAAGAAACAGTGCATCATGGGAACCCCCCAGCAGTCTACGTCTATAGCAGCATAACTAAGGGATGGTTCAGGGTCACCTGATCCAGCCCTAACTATAAGCTTTAGCAAAAAGGAAAGTTTTAAGCCTAATCTTAAAAGTAGAGAGGGTGTCTGTCTCCCTGATCTGAATTGGGAGCTGGTTCCACAGGAGAGGAGCCTGAAAGCTGAAGGCTCTGCCTCCCATTCTACTCTTACAAACCCTAGGAACTACAAGTAAGCCTGCAGTCTGAGAGCGAAGCGCTCTATTGGGGTGATATGGTACTACGAGGTCCCTAAGATAAGATGGGACCTGATTATTCAAAACCTTATAAGTAAGAAGAAGAATTTTAAATTCTATTCTAGAATTAACAGGAAGCCAATGAAGAGAGGCCAATATGGGTGAGATATGCTCTCTCCTTCTAGTCCCCGTCAGTACTCTAGCTGCAGCATTTTGAATTAACTGAAGGCTTTTTAGGGAACTTTTAGGACAACCTGATAATAATGAATTACAATAGTCCAGCCTAGAGGAAATAAATGCATGAATTAGTTTTTCAGCATCACTCTGAGACAAGACCTTTCTGATTTTAGAGATATTGCGTAAATGCAAAAAAGCAGTCCTACATATTTGTTTAATATGCGCTTTGAATGACATATCCTGATCAAAAATGAGTATTACTAGAGGTCAGGGTAATGCCATCCACAGTAAGGATCTGGTTAGACACCATGTTTCTAAGATTTGTGGGGCCAAGTACAATAACTTCAGTTTTATCTGAGTTTAAAAGCAGGAAATTAGAGGTCATCCATGTCTTTATGTCTGTAAGACAATCCTGCAGTTTAGCTAATTGGTGTGTGTCCTCTGGCTTCATGGATAGAGTGCGGTGCTGTGGATTTTGCAACAAGAAGTCTGTCCTTGCAGCAACAGGTGTACCGGCCGCTCGCATTAAACAGCGAGCGTAATCTCAGGACTTGTGCCAAGTTGGCTGCACCTCAATTCAGTAGACAGGGACGTGTCTGCAGCTGCACAGCAGACATGGGGGTGTGAGTGGCCCGCGGCGGCATTTAACGAGCACATGCACTCGGTAAGTGCATCAGGGGCAGTGAGAGCGAGGCATCGGGGAAGAACGGCGCCTGCTGTCGATGTCGCTCGCTGTTGATCTGAGCATGCAGACCGGGCATGCAGAGCTGTATCTCACATTCAGTGCAGCTTACTTTTGGATGTTGAAACTAGGATGTGTATAACAGTAACATTACTAACAGATAAAATCAATTTCAAAGCGGGATCGGACTGAAGGCGGGAGCGCGTCGTCTTGTCCCTGACGTCATGGAAATGATACGGCTGTACAAACTGTTTTCACAGAGGGCTAAATTTTAGCTGCAAATTTGTCATTTTTAAACGAAGATTCTCCACTGAATTACAAATTTGGGCCTACAGATTTACTTTACTGCATTCACAAGGGTCTTATAAATACATATCAGCTATTTCTTTCTGAAATCTGACCACATTTATTTCAATGCAGGTCTACTTTAAAGTAATGCGCTAATTTTTAAGGTTTTAGTGTGTGCATGCTGTGTGTCCAGGTGCATTATGGGTAGGATAGGGTAATCTCAGTACGTTCATGACATGAAAAATGCATTTGAGACACTCTGATCAGGCTCCACGGATAAGGGCATTAAACTCTAGTGCCTAAAACTCTTGTGAATATATTCTCTGGGTTTATAGACGTTATTGTGTTTGCGTTTATTAAATTCCATGCATCTTAAACATAGCAGAGTAGCAGCAGACACAGATTATCTGGAATTTTGTTTTGGCAAGTCTCTACTGCCATCTACTGGCCAGTAGTGTTCATGGCAGTATTCAAACTGAAGCTGGTCTGATATTTTCTGTATGCGGTTCCAGCTCAAAGTGTACCACAGAACTGCACGGTGTAAAAGTTCAGAGCACATGATTTATGTTCTCACACACATTGTATGTTCAAAAAACACACGTCGGACTCCTGTTTCCAGAAGCAAAACATAAACAGAAGCTTTTTTTCTAACTTAATTTACAAAAACTCTCAATGGGAGACATCAAAGTTTAAAAAAAAAAAAAACTTTACAAGACAGGTCTGCGGTGTTTGCACATGCACAGTGCGAGAGGTGGTCGTGAGATGTTAAAAGCAGCTCGTTACTCCATGTATACTAAACGATGCAGGACGCGCTATTAACCTGACACTGATGCGATCCAAAAAATTCCCACACCAACGAAAAATCAACTGAAAAAGGGCCAAAACTTGCACTGGCACCAGTAGATCATGACAGTGTTCTATTTATTTTGACACCAGTTATATCAGACGGTTATTTAATTGCAACTTGGCTTTTTTTGTTTTGTTTTATTTATTTATTTTTTTTTTAAATGCCTGTTTTTACAAATAAGAAAATGGAATATTTTACAAAAGCACATTTATTTGTAAACACCAACACACAACACGTCACATTAACGTGTTGGTTTACATAATCAACCAACCAACCAATCAGTGTTTAGCCGAGGCACATTTTACCCAGAATCCTTTGCGATCTGTCTGTGTTTGTTACAAAACTTCAGAATTAGTGCATTATTCAACATTAAAAGATATATGTTATATTTTAACTTTGTACAAATGACAGAATTGACATTAATGGTCTTATTCTATCAGTATTCATTTTATTTATACACCAAACCATAACTCAGCAGGGCTTTATTTTCCAAGACCTCGGCCTGTGACTGAGTAGAGTTGAGCTTTATAGCTTCTCTTAGTTGCTTCTGTGCTGGAAGCCATGTAGCAAATAGAAAATTCCATCAGGGGTCAATATGTTCAAAGATAGAAGTGTGGGCCCATTGTTTGGGTCTGTTGTCGCTTTTGATGCTTTCAGAAGCGATCATGGTACTAAACCTCAAAATCAGTTAGTTAGTAGTTGCAAGTGTACCAGAGACAATACTGGAATTTATTGATTATCTGTAACTTCCGATACATTTTTGGGTGGTTTATTGTTTTATGTTTATCAAAGATAACTTTTCAGTTATCTGATTATCTGTTATCGAAGTTAATTTTTTGGTTATCTGTGCCCACCACTGCTCATATCATTAAAAAGTTATTTATAATTTAGTAAAGCTTGGTCTTAGCCGTCGTATACGACGGCGTCGGCCCCAGAGGTTTAAAGAAAGATTAAGAGTGGGCCACAGGTCCTTAAACAGTTTTGTTAGTATAGGATCAAATAAACAGGTTGTGCTTTTTGTTGACATTAGAAGTTTCATCAGCATGCCTAGTGAGATACTATCAAATTCTGTAAACCTAGGTAATACCTCAGTAGTGGCGCCCACATCAATAGCAGGGTGTAGTGGCTGGATTAAGGCATGCTGGGATATGTTTAACCTGATGTCTTCTATTTTCCTCTCAAAGTAATCCAGGAAATCTTGTGCTGTAAAAGGAGAGTGAGCTACAGGTGGCTGTCCATGAATAAGTGTTGCCACCGTGTCGAACAAGAACTTTGAGTTATGCTTGTTTTTGTTTATCAAATCAGAGTAGTAAGTCCGCTTTGTAGCCAATAATGCATGTTTATAGTCTAAGATAGCCATTTCCATTCTAGACCTCTGGCCTTATGCTTGAGGTCACGCAGATAATCATTGAACCAAGGTGACTGTGTTTTGGGGGAGCGTGGTTTTAACACAGGTGGCGCAATCATGTCGAGTGTAGTTTTGAGCACTGAGTTTAAACTATCCATAAGACTGTCTACTGATTGGGTAGTTGCCAAATGTGACGCTAAGACATCAGGCAGTCTAGCTTCAAATTCAGTCTTAGTTAAGGAGTTGATGCGTCGCCATAGTGATAAATAAGGTTGCAGTTCCACTAAACACGGCAGCGAAACTGTAAACCTAATCAGCGAGTGATCAGAGACCACTGATGAAAGAGGCATGATGTCAATATTCATGACAGCAATATCACGTGCAAGAACCAAATCCAGTGTATTTCCACGAATGTGTGTGCAGTCCTGAATGCATTGCCAAAATCCTAATCCATCCACAATTTCCATAAATGACTTGCAGAGGGAATCAGAAGCCTTATTTATATGAACGTTAAAGTCACCAATGATCAGAATTATCAATTATCTGCATGAGTTGACAAGTTAGAGATGAACACACCAAATTCATCTAAGAATTCAGAATATGGGCCAGGAGGCCTATATACAGTGACAAAGTAATATGGCTGATTTTTATTCTTCTGACCTTGGCAATGCGTAATATCCTGAGCAGAGCAGAGAATCAGATGCTCATACGAGTTATATTTGTGACTCCCAACAGCTAATAAGCTAAACCTAGATTCATAAATAAGAGCAACACCCCCACCTTGCTTCGCATCAGGAGGGACGTGACTAAATGTATATGCTGGTGGGCAGGCCTCATTCAAGGGGAGGACAGCTGTAGGTTTAAGCCAGGTTTCACATAACCCAATCATATCTAGGTGATGATCAATAATTAGATCATTAATCAACAGCGATTTTGAGGATAGTGATCTTATGTTAACGAGACCCAGACTAAGGACTTCAGTGGGGTTGACAGTTGGACTGTTTGGGTTTAGGGGTGGTTCCAGAGTAGCATATATAAGATACCTAGAAGTAGGTTTAGGTTTGAGACATTCCACGCGAGTTGTAGGTAGCAGACATGAAATCTCTGATATTGCTGGAACAACCACTGGGCCATCCTCAATTTCAACATCATCCAATGTAGTAATGGGTATTAAGTTTGGAAAGCATATCCCTCTATGATTTTTATGGACACGTCTATGGAAGCAGGCCACAGACTCAACCTGTTGAATTTCCCTCCCTGGTAGATAAACTGCACTATCACCATAGTCTGAACCCTGACCCTGAACCATCCCTTAGTTATGCTGCTATAGACGTAGACTGCTGGGGGGTTCCCATGATGCACTGTTTCTTTCTCTTTTTGCTCTGTATGCACCACTCTGCATTTAATCATTAGTGATCGATCTCTGCTCCCCTCCACAGCATGTCTTTTTCCTGGTTCTCTCCCTCAGCCCCAACCAGTCCCAGCAGAAGACTGCCCCTCCCTGAGCCTGGTTCTGCTGGAGGTTTCTTCCTGTTAAAAGGGAGTTTTTCCTTCCCACTGTAGCCAAGTGCTTGCTCACAGGGGGTCGTTTTGACCGTTGGGGTTTTACATAATTATTGTATGGCCTTGCCTTACAATATAAAGCGCCTTGGGGCAACTGTTTGTTGTGATTTGGCGCTATATAAAAAAATTGATTGATTGATTGATTGATAGTGGATTTTCTGCCCTAATTTCCCCAGGTAAGCTAATGGATTCCACATCCACGTTTGTCATAAGCCTTGCAGGGTCTCTAATCACCTGCTCTGTGGCCTGCTGTAAATTCCCAATGCTACCCTCCCTGTAGAGCTCTATCTATGTTCGCGGACAAGATGGCAGCGCCTTCCCCAGTAGTTCATATTGTGCAATTTTGCAACAGATTTAGAACATTGGCAAGAACTTTTTAAAGATAGAAACACTGCCTCTGTAGCTCTGCCATAATCCTTCTCTTTCACAGGTTGGATCAGCACTTTCAACTTGGCTTCATGTTCCAGGTTGAAGAGTCTCAGTGCTCCTTCATCAGCGAGTTCAGCCAGCGAGAACCCAGAATGCTCCAGTTTCTACAGGACCTGGAGGAGAGCGCTGTTCAACTTGACAAGATGAAGAAGGGCGCAAAGATCTCCAGTGTTGCAGGCAGCTCAATCGGTGCAGTTGGTGGCGTGTTTTCCATTGTTGGTTTGGCGTTGATTCCTTTCACAGCAGGAGCATCATTGGCTTTGACAATGACTGGAGTTGGGTTGGGTGTTACTAGTGCTGTTAACAGCACTGTAACCACAGCCACAGAGATCGGAGTCAATCGCAAGCACACAAAAAAATCTCATGAAGTCTTTGAGAGTTTCATGGAGGATGTACAGGCTCTCCAGAGGTGCCTGGAGGAGGTGTACACTGAAGCTGAAAAAAGAATGGAAGAAAGTCCGATTGGACCAGTGACTGTGGGAGTCGTGAAGGTGGTGGCGAACACTAGTGCTATTGGAAGAGGCATTGATTTACTTGTTGATGCTGCCTCTGCAGCTAAAGTCCTCAGAAATGAAAAGGCAATTGAAAATGCAGCAAAAGTGGCAGCTATCGAAGGTAAAACAGTTAGTAACGTGGCCACAGATATCCCAGAGATCGGACAGGCGGCACTCAAAGGGCCCTTCGCCCTCTCCAAGACTGCCAGGGTTAGTTTTATTGCACTCAATGCTCTCTTCCTTGGCATGGATGTCTTCTTTATTTGCAAAGACAGCATCAGCTTGGCCAAAGGCATTGAGAGCGAAGTGTCCCAGTTCATCCGAGCCAGATCTGCACTTTGGCGTTCCGAGATGGACTCATGGAAAAAGATCTGTGAGTCTCTGTGCCAGTGTCTGCTGACGTCAGAGAAGAACAAAGCTATACTGGAGATGCCATTTTATCCCAAACAGAAGAAAAATAAACCCAGAGAAACAAAAGTAAAATTTCCAAACAATAACGTGGATGAAACTAATGAAGAAATTGAGTTGTGTGTTGTTCAGTAGCCGTTAATGCCCAGTTTTGTGTTTGAGGTAATCCTCATCCTGTCAGTTCAGGTCCTCTTTATTAATGTAGTCCAGCATCATAAAATGTCTCAGTGGCCTTTACTCTGGCCACAATATATGATTTCCCTATGGGGTCCCTCAAAATCCAAATTGAATGAGATCTTCAAGGACTAACAAGTTCAACAAACCAACAAACAAAAAAAAACGTTCAATATGGCTTGGTAGATCGCAATACACTGTCAACTTTAAAAGTAGATCTTGGGTCAAACAGAATCGGGGGGTGGAATTAGTACACTGAAGTGGTCTTGGTGGTGGTTTGTTTGCCTTCTTACTATGATGCTTGCCAAGTTGGTTTGCTTATATTACAATAATTCAGTCTTAAACCCAAGATCTAATTTCACCATAAAACTGTACTCAAAACGGTCAGAAAAATTGTCAGGCTTTTTAAAATTATTATTTTACACACTGCTAAATGGCATAACCTGGACTTTGTCAGAGGGATGCACTACTACTGCTACTAATAATAGTAATCGTAAATTATTTATGAGACATTGTGAGGTAAATTGGCTAGTTACAGAGAAATAAAATAATTCTTTAACTAGTGCAAACATAAATTTCTGTTATTTTTTGGGTGGAGGGGAGAAATCTCAAATATTAAAGTAGTAATGTGTGTGTCAAGGATTTTATATAGTTCATGCTTATATTATCATTTATTTTATATAATTCATGCTTATATTAACATTTATTTCCTTTTATGACTACGTGTACGTTTCCTCTTTGTGAGAAGAGGAGGTTTTAAAAAGAAAGACTTGTTGTCTGCATTCTTCATGATTGAGCAAACTATTTTTCATTTTGCATAAGTGCCTTGTCCTGCTTTGACGAGCCACAAGGCTCATGTTGCAGGAATGGAAGGTTCCAGCCGTTACTTTGCTTTGCTATCTCCCTCATGGAGACATGACTCATGTGTAACCTCTCCCTGACTGTCCTTGTTTGTTTTTTCTCATGTTGGTGAACTAAATAAAAAGCCGAGCCAGAGGAGGGGATTTTAGGAGAGCTTTGGAGCTGAGCACTTACAAGCTGCTTCTTATCCTCCTCCTCTGCGCAGAGCATAAAATATATTTGTCTCTCTCTGACTGATTTCTTTACAGTGTTTGTGCCTCTCATTTCTTTAAAACAGGGTGCAAACCCAACAGTTTTTTTCCAACGTGGGGCGTCGACAGATCTTCTCGAGCGAAAGGAGGGAGACGCACTGCTGACAGCGCGCACTGAAGAAAGTCCTGAGGAGTGAATTCTCCGTCGGGCCGGTGACCATAGACGTCCACCTCCGCTCACCGCAGTAGATTGATGACGCCTCCGAACCAAATGAGAGGCGCAACAAATTAACATAAATAATTACTGCCTGCCTGTGAGGATAAAATACGTTAACGTGGGTAATAAAGTGCGGGGGGAGGGAGTTAGAGTCTCCGGTCCTGCCGGCACATTTGGCGGAGAGGTTCGAGTCCCCATCCAGAATAAAGTGCGGGGGAGGGAGTTAGAGTCTCCGGTCCTGCCGGCACATTTGGCGGAGGGGTTCGAGTCCCCATCCGGCTAAGAAATACAGGAGGAGTAAAAATAAATTTCAGGAGAAGCAGTTAGAGAGACGCAAATTAATTGAATATTCCAAAAGTGAAACTAAGTGTGTTTGTGGTATGAATGTGAGAGAATGGGACTGTGAGTGACTGAAGCACGGACAGCTTGATATCCCATTTTATCAGGGGAGAAAAGTGAAGCTGTCGTCTGCAAAGTAGGTCATTTTAAGTCCATACGCACCACACTCACATATTCCCGACGAGTCTGCAAAGAGGGGGATTCCAAAGAAAGTCCGCCCCACGGGGTAGAAGCTTGACCTGAACTTTGCAGAGTGAAGGGGAATAGGTGACCAACATGGGAAACACATGCACAGAAAATAAGCCCCTATTTCAGGGCGACGAAAAATACATGCACAAACGCAATCCGGAAAATCTGAAGTACATAACAAAATGGAAAAGAAATATGGCTTTTCAGGTAAATTGGTTGTGCCAGATTGTGAAGGTTTGGTGTTAAAACTTACGGCAGCAGCAGCAAATAAAAAGGGTAACAGGAAAGCAAGAAAAGAAGGAGAAATAGTGTGTGCAAAAGTATGGCTCAGTGAAGCACAGATGAGAGTCGAGGCCATAAAGAGGAAGAAAGACCTGTGGTGACTCTAAAGGTAAATGGACAGGACATGGATTTTCTCTGTGACACAGGAGCATGTAGGACAGTGATAACAGACAGACCTCCTGGAACTAAATTAGCAAAAGAAGTTGTTTGGGTAAAATCTGCAAATGGACAGGTGAATTCAGAGAAAATATTGAAGTTTGTCAATTTTGAAGATCCTGAAACGGATCAAACTGCTTGTGTCTCTGTGGTTTATTCGCCCCATTGTCCAGTAAATTTACTGGGACGAGATTTGATGACTGCCTTATCTATAGGAGTCACGCCAACAGTAGGTGGTATGAGAGCTGTGAGACAGCCCGCTACTGTATATACAAATTTGGCCCAGGCCTGGCAGTACTCTTTGGATCTGTCGGAGTTGAGACAAACTGAACAATTATTGGAGGAAGGTCTGATGACCTGTGAAAACAGAGAACACGTAGTAATGATGTCACCAAAAGATCTACACATAACTATGCTATTCACTCCACAAAAGGATGAAAGGTATGGAGCAGGATTTCTGAAAATTCCATCAGAATTACAGACAGTAGCACACCTATACACAGACAGAAAAACCACCTCTGTGTGTAGTGTAGTGCTGACCCAAAGTGCAGACAAATGGTACAATTGGCACGAAGCAGATGCAGTGTCGGTGTGGGATTTCAGTCCATCCACAGGCTTGTATCGGAAATACATGTTTGTAAGTGTTTGGACGACACCGGTGATACATGAAGTAGACCTGGATGATTGAAATTTAACAACATCTGTGTTGTTGACACAGGAAGATGAGACTTTATTGGCCAAACTGCCTCCTCATCTCTGGGTGAATGCACCCACAGATGTAGGACTGTTGAAAAATATTCCGCCAGTCAAAATTAAGCCACGATCTGATTGGAGACCACGGATCAAACAATATCCGTTAAAACCTGAAGCAGAAAAAGGAATTGAACCGGTTATTGCAGAATTACTGGAAGCAGGAGTCATCAGGGAATGTTTAGATGCATCCTGTAACACTCCAATATATCCTGTGAAAAAAGCAGACAATCAGAATTGGCGAATGGTACAAGACCTACGTGCAGTAAATGCTGCAGTAGAAACTAGCGCTCCTCTGGTACCAGACCCACATACGCTGTTAAATAGATTAAGTCCTGGAAACATGTACTTCTCTGTCATAGACACCAGTAATGCATTTTTCTCAGTACCTGTTCATCCAGACTCTCAATTTTGGTTTGCTTTTACATTCAAAGGGAAAAGATACACATATACAAGACTCCCTCAAGGTTTTGCTGACAGTCTGACCATTTTTACACAAGCAATAAATTGTTGCTTATCTTCATTTACTCCACCAGAAGATTCACAAATCTTGGTGTATGTAGATGACATTTTGGTGGCAGGAAAGACAAAAGACAGCTGTACAAAATGTACTATGATGCTTTTGCAACATTTGGCAGAAACAGGAAGTAAAATTAAAAAGCAAAAGTTGCAGTTCGTGCAACCACAAGTGACTTATTTAGGCCACGCCCTATCAGCTGAGGGGAAACGAATACAAGACGATCAAAAGCACGCTATTCGCAAAGCGCCTAAACCGTCAACAAAAAAGGAAATGATGACTTTCTTAGGTATCTGTAATTATTGCAGAGCCTGGATTCCATGTTATGCAGATAAGGTGCAGAAATTGCAGGATTTAATACATTCTATACCTATTTATTTATTTATTTATTTATATTTATATAGCGCCAAATCACAACAAACAGTTGCCCCAAGGCGCTTTATATTGTAAGGCAAGGCCATACAATAATTACGTATTCTAGAATTAACAAGAAGCCAATGAAGAGAGGCCAATATGGGTGAGATATTCTCTCTCCTTCTAGTCCCGGTTAGTACTCTAGCTGCAGCATTTTGAATTAACTGAAGGCTTTTCAGAGAACTTTTAGGACAACCTGATAATAATGAATTACAATAGTCCAGCCTAGAGGAAATAAATGCATGAATTAGTTTTTCAGCATCACTCTGAGACAAGACCTTTCTAATTTTAGAGATATTGCATAAATGCAAAAAAGCAGTCCTACATATTTGTTTAATATGCGCTTTGAATGACATATCCTGATCAAAAATGACTCCAAGATTTCTCACAGTATTACTAGAGGTCAGGGTAATGCCATCCAGAGTAAGGATCTGGTTAGACACCATGTTTCTAAGATTTGTGGGGCCAAGTACAATAACTTCAGTTTTATCTGAGTTTAAAAGCAGGAAATTAGAGGTCATCCATGAGGAAATGGCGTCTCACTAATTTAGAAGATCTTCACTTAGCCTGGAAAAAGAGTCTGTTGCTCTATAAAAAAGCCCTCCGTAAAGCTAGGACATCTTTCTACTCATCACTAATTGAAGAAAATAAGAACAACCCCAGGTTTCTTTTCAGCACTGTAGCCAGGCTGACAAAGAGTCAGAGCTCTATTGAGCTGAGTATTCCATTAACTTTAACTAGTAATGACTTCATGACTTTCTTTGCTAACAAAATTTTAACTATTAGAGAAAAAATTACTCATAACCATCCCAAAGACGTATCGTTATCTTTGGCTGCTTTCAGTGATGCCGGTATTTGGTTAGACTCTTTCTCTCCGATTGTTCTGTCTGAGTTATTCTCATTAGTTACTTCATCCAAACCATCAACATGTTTATTAGACCCCATTCCTACCAGGCTGCTCAAGGAAGCCCTACCATTATTTAATGCTTCGATCTTAAATATGATCAATCTATCTTTGTTAGTTGGCTATGTACCACAGGCTTTTAAGGTGGCAGTAATTAAACCATTACTTAAAAAGCCATCACTTGACCCAGCTATCTTAGCTAATTATAGGCCAATCTCCAACCTTCCTTTTCTCTCAAAAATTCTTGAAAGGGTAGTTGTAAAACAGCTAACTGATCATCTGCAGAGGAATGGTCTATTTGAAGAGTTTCAGTCAGGTTTTAGAATTCATCATAGTACAGAAACAGCATTAGTGAAGGTTACAAATGATCTTCTTATGGCCTCGGACAGTGGACTCATCTCTGTGCTTGTTCTGTTAGACCTCAGTGCTGCTTTTGATACTGTTGACCATGAAATTTTATTACAGAGATTAGAGCATGCCATAGGTATTAAAGGCACTGCGCTGCGGTGGTTTGAATCATATTTGTCTAATAGATTACAATTTGTTCATGTAAATGGGGAATCTTCTTCACAGACTAAAGTTAATTATGGAGTTCCACAAGGTTCTGTGCTAGGACCAATTTTATTTACTTTATACATGCTTCCCTTAGGCAGTATTATTAGACGGTATTGCTTAAATTTTCATTGTTACGCAGATGATACCCAGCTTTATCTATCCATGAAGCCAGAGGACACACACCAATTAGCTAAACTGCAGGATTGTCTTACAGACATAAAGACATGGATGACCTCTAATTTCCTGCTTTTAAACTCAGATAAAACTGAAGTTATTGTACTTGGCCCCACAAATCTTAGAAACATGGTGTCTAACCAGATCCTTACTCTGGATGGCATTACCCTGACCTCTAGTAATACTGTGAGAAATCTTGGAGTCATTTTTGATCAGGATATGTCATTCAAAGCGCATATTAAACAAATATGTAGGACTGCTTTTTTGCATTTACGCAATATCTCTAAAATCAGAAAGGTCTTGTCTCAGAGTGATGCTGAAAAACTAATTCATGCATTTATTTCCTCTAGGCTGGACTATTGTAATTCATTATTATCAGGTTGTCCTAAAAGTTCCCTAAAAAGCCTTCAGTTAATTCAAAATGCTGCAGCTAGAGTACTGACGGGGACTAGAAGGAGAGAGCATATCTCACCCATATTGGCCTCTCTTCATTGGCTTCCTGTTAATTCTAGAATAGAATTTAAAATTCTTCTTCTTACTTATAAGGTTTTGAATAATCAGGTCCCGTCTTATCTTAGGGACCTCGTAGTACCATATCACCCCAATAGAGCGCTTCGCTCTCAGACTGCAGGCTTACTTGTAGTTCCTAGGGTTTGTAAGAGTAGAATGGGAGGCAGAGCCTTCAGCTTTCAGGCTCCTCTCCTGTGGAACCAGCTCCCAATTCAGATCAGGGAGACAGACACCCTCTCTACTTTTAAGATTAGGCTTAAAACTTTCCTTTTTGCTAAAGCTTATAGTTAGGGCTGGATCAGGTGACCCTGAACCATCCCTTAGTTATGCTGCTATAGACGTAGACTGCTGGGGGGTTCCCATGATGCACTGTTTCTTTCTCTTTTTGCTCTGTATGCACCACTCTGCATTTAATCATTAGTGATTGATCTCTGCTCCCCTCCACAGCATGTCTTTTTCTTGGTTCTCTCCCTCAGCCCCAACCAGTCCCAGCAGAAGACTGCCCCTCCCTGAGCCTGGTTCTGCTGGAGGTTTCTTCCTGTTAAAAGGGAGTTTTTCCTTCCCACTGTGGCCGGGTGCTTGCTCGCGGGGGGTCGTTTTGACCGTTGGGGTTTTACATAATTGTTGTGTGGCCTTGCCTTGCAGTGTGAAGCGCCTTGGGGCAACTGTTTGTTGTGATTTGGCGCTATATAAAAAAATTGATTGATTGATTGATTGATCCATGTCTTTATGTCTGTAAGACAATCCTGCAGTTTAGCTAATTGGTGTGTGTCCTCTGGCTTCATGGATAGATAAAGCTGGGTATCATCTGCGTAACAATGAAAATTTAAGCAATGCCGTCTAATAATACTGCCTAAGGGAAGCATGTATAAAGTGAATAAAATTGGTCCTAGCACAGAACCTTGTGGAACTCCATAATTAACCTTAGTCTGTGAAGACGATTCCCCATTTACATGAACAAATTGTAATCTATTAGATAAATATGATTCAAACCACCGCAGCGCAGTGCCTTTAATACCTATGGCATGCTCTAATCTCTGTAATAAAATTTTATGGTCAACAGTATCAGTATCTGACGGCTAAACCGTACCCTGCTAGGGTGACAGAATGTCTTATCACACGGATGCATAATCAAACTGTATTTCGGGGACAACAGTTCTCAGCAAATCTGATAAGACGTAATACCACTTGTCTCAGTGCAACCACTTTTATGATAGGGACTTCAACAGAAGATGTACAAGCATGCCCAAGTGTAAGACTGAAGGGAAATGCAAAAATATCATCACATGTTAAATTGTCATCACAACAGCCATTCCCGATTTGCTTTTACGGGACAGGGAATAAAACTGTAGGTAAAATTAGGAAACGTCTGTGTACCCAAGCTTATGTTTTATCAAATGATTTAAGCATAACCAAAACATATTATGTGGATGGTACTTATCTTCATCACATTGGACATGGATGTAATCATACAGGCTCCTGTCCATGGGGAACGGATGAATCATGTGCTTATGTTAGTAAGTTTTTGCTACCACCTGTAAATGGTACTCCGGTGTATGATGACATCTATTGGCTTTGTGGTTCCAGGCTGTACATGAGTCTCCCACCAAATTGGGGTGGTGTGTGTGCACCTACCCAGGTGACTGACCATACATATGTGGTAGTGTCAAGGACCTCCACAGAGAAGAATGGCAGCACCAGACGGAGGAGATCGATATAACCAGATGTGTTGCCACATGATCACATGTGGGGCTCGGATGTACCGGAGGACCAAAAATTGTGGTCTGTAGGAGATAAAATAGCACATTCACTGTTCCCCTGGATAGGAGTGGTAAAAAATTCATTAATGATTGAAACTCTGAATTATCGATTGGGTCTGTTCATGAATGTAACTGAGAAAATAGTAGCAGCTCAAAATACTGAAATAGATACTTTACGTACCATGGTGATGCAAAATCGCATGGTTTTAGACTTGCTTACTGGTTCACAGGGAGGAGTTTGTGTTCTGCTGAACACAACATGCTGTAATTTCATCCCAGACTACATTCATTCAGTGGATGTGCAGGACGCATTGATAGAGCTGAATAAACTTCGTGATGCAATGCATAAAGGCACCCTAGCCGTGAGCCAGTGGGATCCCTGGTCCTGGTTGACTTCAGGACCATGGTTGCAGTTACTATTGAAAATAATGACACCAGTTATTGTAGTCCTAATTCTGATTGGACTTTGCATGTGTTGTGTGATCCCTTCTATCAAAACAATGGTTGTCAAAATGGTCTCAAATACATTTGTACAGTGTAATCTGGCTTTCCAACAAATTATGCCAAAATATCAAGCATTGAAACAGTCAGACCTTAGTGGAGAAAACTATAATGACTGTGTTGAGAATTATGATGATATTGAAAAGCCCACAACTCCAGTTTAAGCTTGAACTGTTGACGTGATGAGTTAACACACTCTTAGCCCATGAAGCTTTAGCTGAAAATGTAATAAGACAAGTGGTTAAAGTGGACAAATTTTCTATTGAAGTGTGTTTTGGACATGACAAACTTATGTAAATAAACGATAAACAGGGAGGATTATGTCAAGGATTTTATATAGTTCATGCTTATATTATCATTTATTTTATATAGTTCATGCTTATATTATCATTTATTTTATATAATTCATGCTTATATTAACATTTATTTCCTTTTATGACTACGTGTACTTTTCCTCTTTGTGAGAAGAGGAGGTTTTAAAAAGAAAGAAAGTCTGCATTCTTCATGATTGAGCAAACTATTTTTCATTTTGCATAAGTGCCTTATCCTGCTTTGACGAGCCACAAGGCTCATGTTGCAGGAATGGAAGGTTCCAGCCATTACCTTGCTTTGCTATTTCCTTCTTGCAGACATGACTCATGTGTAACCTCTCCCTGACTGTCCTTGTTTGTTTTTTCTCATGTTGGTGAACTAAATAAAAAGCCGAGCCAGAGGAGGGGATTTTAGGAGAGCTTTGGAGCTGAGCACTTACAAGCTGCTTCTTATCCTCCTCCTCTGCGCAGAACATAAAATATATTTGTCTCTCTCTGACTGGTTTCTTTACAGTGTTTGTGCCTCTCATTTCTTTAAAACAGGGTGCAAACCCAACAGTGTGTAAAATTAACGCATGCTTCAATAGAAGAATGAGTCATGCTTGTAACAAAACTGTTCCAACTTCAGTTATTATTTATGTCCATCAATTAGCTCTGTATTTTCATATCTGTAGGTAGTTTCAAAAACAAACATTTGCCATTTGCTACAACTTTATTTTGTGACAAAGCGTAGTTTAACCAGTCAGAACTAAAAGTGTGCCAAGCATAGTATTTAAGGCAGTAACCAACCAGCTAATTGTTCCTCCCTGAAAGACAGATTAATAAAGCATCTAGTGACAGATATTTAGCATGTAAGGGCGTGTTTATTCAAATTTACAATTCATGGACGTTTTGTATGACAGTTATATTGTAGTCTGTGGTCTTTTGATGTCAATTTCAATGACAGTTTCAGGGGCACTTCTAAAATATAAAAAAAAAATAATAATAATAAAAAAATGGGTGTTTGTGTAAAATTTTGTGGGTTGTTTTTTGGGGGGGGGCACTCAGAGGGGGTCTCACCTGGGGAGTAATTCAGTGTAGAACCGCAATTGATAACAGCCTGCAGTTGTTTGCTGTAGTTTTCCACAAGTATCAGACGTGTCTCCTCAAGAATCCCAGCCTGTTCTTCTTTGGTGAATCTGTCAAGCTCCTCCAGATTTGATGGTCTTGTGGCATGGACCTTGGTCTTCAGTTCACCCCAGAATCATCAGTAATGTTCACTTTGGTCTTCTGGAGGTAGTTCTTCTTCTGTATGTTTTGGATCGTTGTCCTATTGGAGGACAAAGTGATGACTCAGACCCAGTTTTGCTGCTGACTACTTGAGGTTTTCTTTCAAAATCTTCTGGTATCCTTCTTTCGACATGATTTCTTCCACCTTGAGGAGATTCCCAGGTCAGAAGCACTGAAGCCTCCCCACAGCATAAAGCCCTGGTCCCACCGAATATTGAGGATGGTCAAGTGGTTAAACAATGGGCTTCAGACCAGAGGATCCTCGTGTGACCGGATGACTTATCTTTGTGGCAGGGATGGTGGTGGGATTCGAATACCAGATTGCTCGCACTCAAGACCAAGACTCTACCAGGTCAGCCAAAGGGGAATTCCCCGCTAGCCAAGCTAGCAGGAACATCATCTTTCAGCACCATCAATGCTGAAAGGTGCATCCAGGATTTGGAGCAACACATGCTGCCATCCAAGCAACGTCTTTTTCAGGGACACCCCTGCTTATTCCAGCAAGACAATGCCAAGCCACATTCTGCACGTGTTACAACAGCGTGGCTTCGTAGTAAAAGAGTGCGGGTACTAGACTGGCCTGCCTGCAGTCCAGAACTGTCATCCATTGAAAATGTGTGACGCATTATGAAGCGCAAAACATGACAATGAGACCGTAGACTGTTGAACAATTGAAGTCATACATCAAGCAAGAATGGGAAAGAATTCCACCTACAAAGCTTCAACAATTAGTGTCCTCAGTTCCCAAACACTTACTGAGCGTTGTTAGAAGGAAAGGTGATGTAACACAGTGGTAAACATACCACTGTCCCAGCTTTTTTGAAACGTGTTGCAGGCATCCATTTCAAAATGAGCAAATATTTACACAAGAACAATAAAGTTTATCAGTTTGAACATTAAATATCTTGTCTTTGTGGTGTATTCAATTGAATATAGGTTGAAGAGGATTTGCAAATCATTGTATTCTGTTTTTATTTATATTTTACACAACGTCCCAACTTCATTGGAATTGGGGTTGTAATTTAATTTAACCTTTATTTAACCAGGTTAGTCCCATTTAGATCAAGACCTCTTCTCCAAGGGAGACTTGGACAATTAAAAAGTTTCCAATTCACCTAACCTGCATGTCTTTAGATGTGGGAGGAAACCAGAGCACCCAGAGGAAACCCACACAAACACGGGGAGAACATGCAAACGGCACACAGAAAGGCCACAGGTGGGAATCAAACCCATGATCATCTTGCTGTGTGGCAACAGTGCAAACCACTAAGCAGTGCTGCCTGGTATAATTCATCAGCAGTAAATCAACAGGAAAACAGAAATCATACTAAAGTGATCACCGGCCCTAAAGCCCCGACACATAGAATATGCAGGAACCAGGCAGACACGGCAAATACTGCCATAATCTGATGCGGTCAGGAGGAAAGAGGCGTGGCCAGCCGTGGACCGAATGCATCCAGACTGCCTCGTGCACACCTGCAGGATGCAGCCCAAACATATTTCAGACAACAGTCAGATGACACAGACTGCTGTCAGGTGGCACCGACAATGGAGCTGTCACTCACTCACTCACTCACTCACTCACTCACTCACTCACTCACTCACTCACTCACTCACTCACTCACTCACTCACTCACTCACACAATCAAATCTCTGCTTGTCCTCACATTCCCACCATTAAACTGACCTCTCATCAGTGTGTGTCTCACACGATGGAGTCCCAGCTCTCCACAATTTCTGTTATACTCACTCGACTGGTAAGCACTGAAAGCTGAGATAGGCATGTCACAACTTGTCGTCTAACACTCCGAAACGGAGGTGTTCCTTTGTCTCACTTCATCAGCGAATAGGTCGTGACGCACAAAGCCTCCGCGCGGCTTTCCATGACAAAATCTCTTGTTAAAAGTGAAATCTGCCAGAAAATGGCTGATGTCCAGCTCTTGTGATAACCAGAGAAATTGCACACGACAGTCCCGGCTCCACACAGCGATCCGTTTAGAAATGATGTGGTGGTTTCTGCCTCTCGATGGCGGCTCGGAGTGCAGCGAGCCATGCGCCATTGTGGGCTGTCCTTAAAGCTGTAGTAACACTCCTTATTCTCTGTGAAGCCCGTAAAATTTTCACCGAAAGCCAGATAAATTTTTCGAATGGTTTCCAGCTGCCTGTCTCTAACAGTTTCTGAAAAAATTCTGATGGAAAAAAAGCCCAAATCATTCCGCCATTTCCTCGCAATGAAACAACGACAAGAGGGGTGGAGCAGTGCTCACTCAAAACCTGCCCACAGGCGAATGACGCAACCGACAGGCGTGGAAAAACTCACGCATGCGCACGAAGGTTCAAGCTTGGCTGACGTAAAAACATATGCATCAGATCCATATATTTTTTGCATAAAATAAAAAGGTCGGATAGTTTTCTCACAGACCTCGCATTGCTAGATTTTTTTTGTCCGGCTGGACTCCATAACTGCTGATGAACTGTGCTGGCAGTGTGCCAATTCAGATGCAGTGGACCTTCTCTTTTCTCTTTTTTTTAACTCTTTTTTTGTTGTCATTTTACTTGATACGCATCTTAACACAACTGTAGTTGGATTATCGTTGTGGGACGGCACTTCACATGGGACTTATTTAAACCAGAGGTGGATTATTCTTTTGTCAGAGGATCGATGTCGCCAGCACAAAGTGCAGCCAGATGAAAGGGACTTGACCAGCTGTCTGCACTGCGCTGTGGAATGCGAGGTACCGGAGGTGAGTTACATGTTTATTTATGTCGTCATGTGCTGGGCAAACATTTCCACATCGTACCTGCTACAGACTTAGGAGGTGAACGTGTAATAATACGCGCATTACAGCAGTGACATCCTGTTCAGCTGCATTGCTGGGCACTGCACTGAGCCTCTGATGCGCGTACATTGCCACATACATGTTATTAAATAAATTTCCTTCTCTCTCCCTGACCAGGGTCCAGTGGAGGTGGACAAATGTGGCACAGCATGTTGGCAGTCTTTGCTGTGACCATTCAATCTCAGAGCTCAATCATCCGGGATCACATCATTTCAAATGCTGTTTTGATGCTGTCAGAATATGTAAATTGCGGTCAAATGGTCGTCAGATTACACATGGATCGCTGTTAGATAGGTGTCCCATCTCGATGATGCCCGGAGAGTTTTGAACATATGCATCACACTCGGGGCGGCCGGCCGATTTTGACCAACTGTGTTGACTTCCACAGATGGCTGTCAGAACATTTTGTAACTGAAATCCGACACTTTTCGGATGTGCGCCAATTCATGAGTCCGAAACCACTCTGTGTGATTCCGGCTATGTGGCTATGTGTGACAGGTGTATAAGCTTCACTAACAGACCCCAAATTTAGATAAAGTTGATGCTGAGACCTGTTCCATTGCTAATGAAATTACTTTAAAAAATAGGAAGTATAGTAACATACTATGCCAGTATGCTAGCGATACAAGAGGGAGAATAAGTGCATCTTAAGTCTGGACTTGAAAGTCTCTACAAAATCTGACTGTTTTATTGATGCAGGGAGATCATTCCACAGAACAGGGGCACAGTAAGAGAAAGCTCTGTGACCCGCAGACTTCTTATTCACCCTAGGGACACAAAGTAGTCCTGCACCCTGAGAACACAGAGTCCAGGCCGGTACGTAAGGTTTAATTAGGTCAGCTAAGTAGGGAGGTGCCAGTCTGTGAATAAAAATAGCAGAACCTTAAAATCTGATTTCACAGGGACAGGAAGCCAGTGAAGAGATGCCAAAATGGGTATAATGTGGTCAAACTTTCTGCATCCTGTCAAGGTCTGGCAGCAGCATTTTGAACCAATTGGAGAGCCCTAATGCTGGACTGCGGTAAACCAGAAAATAGAACATTGCAGTAGTCCAATCTAGAAGAGACAAACGCATGAATCAGGGTCTCAGCATCAGCCATAGACAGGATGGGACAAATCTTCGCTATATAACGAAGTTGAAGAAAGCAGTCCTTGTGATATCACTTGTGTCTTGGCAGTTGTTCTGGGGTCCTTAGAAACATCTCTCCCTTGATTTCTTTCCAGAGACTTGTTCTGTTCTGTGTGACTCTCTTTGAATTTCTTGATGATTCTTCTCACTTCGGTTCTTGACTCTTGGACACGCTGTGATAACTCCTCCTCCTGCTTTGTGAGCACCAACCGTTCTTTTTCCTCAAGTCTAAACTGATGCTGTACAACTGTACAACCCCTGGCAATAATTATGGAGTCACCGGCCTCGGAGGATGTTCTTTCAGTTGTTTAATTTTGTAGAAAAAAAGCAGATCACAGACATGACACAAATCTAAAGTCATTTCAAATGGCAACTTTCTGGCTTTAAGAAACACTATAAGAAATCAAGAAAAAAAATTGTGGCAGTCAGTAACGGTTACTTTTTTAGACCAAGCAGAGGGAAAAAAAATATGGACTCACTCAATTCTGAGGAATAAATTATGGAATCACCCTGTAAATTTGCCATCATTAACACCTAAACAGAAAAAAACAAATCTCGAATCTGCATTGGGCAAGGTGATGATGCTGGAACTTTTGTTTGGTGCTCTTCCAATGAGATTTATAAAGATGACTGCCTGAAGAGAACATGTAAATTTCCACAGTCATTGATGATATGGGGCTGCATGTCAGGTAAAGGCACTGGGGAGATGGCTGTCATTACATCATCAATAAATGTGTTGTGTGGGCCGCCTGAAGAGGAGGTACTGCTGGCCCACCACCAGAGGGCGCCCTGCCTGAAGTGCAGGCTTCAGGCACGAGAGGACGCTGCCGCCACGGACACAGCCGGGGGTGACAGCTGTCAAGAGATAATGAGTGACAGCTGTTACCCCCGGCTACTCTACATCATCTCACTCCATAAAGACCGGACATCATCTCCACCTCGTTGCCGAGATATCATCTACCTGTGAAGGTAATATCCTCAGCCAGAAACTAACTGTGTCCTAGTCTGAATTTATTTTGCAGCTGCTTTCCTGTGGAGTGCCTTATCAGTGAGGTTGGCGTAATCCGCGACGGCTTCGCTTCACACCCCAACCAGATAAGTGTTTGACAGGAGCTGCACGAGTGTGTATTAGAGGTGGAGGTGACTTTCCACCTTCTGACTGTTTTTGTTACTGGGTGTGCACACACCCACGTCTCACTGTTTGTGCTCCTCGCCAGCAGTACCAGATCCGACAGTCGGGGATGGTGATCACCTGGGAATTCAGGACTTGGCGGCTCCAGTATTCACCGGGTTCTGTGGCGGTGGAAATCGTGTGGTTCCGGCTCTTCTCAGGACAGATGTCTTCTATCCTCGAGCCTGCCCACACGTCACTTTTGTGGATTGACTGCTATCAGATTCTGAGATTGTCTGTATATTCGTTGTGCACATTCACAACATTAAATTGTTACCTTTTGGCTCATCTATTGACCGTTCATTTGCGCCCCCTGTTGTGGGTCCGTGTCACTACACTTTCCCCAACAGGATATCTCGGCCAACGTCATGGATCCCGAGGGGCGTCAACCATCTGTTGGACAGCCAATGGAAGAGCAGGGTGCACAGGCGTCGGCTGGAGGCGTGATTGGTGGGTTGCAGCACATCCTCACCGCCTTTACCGCTCAGATGGACCTGATGACCGAGCAACACATCATCCTTAATTGCAGGATGGAGGCTCTCACCGCACAGGTGGAAGCGCAGGCTCAGGGCGCTGCTGCAGCTCCTCCTCCTGCCGACCCGGTGCCGAATACAGACATTCCACTGGTCATTCAACGACCCCCCCCACCATCCCCTGAAGCATACATAAGCCCCCCAGAGCCGTACGGAGGTTGTGTGGAGACGTGCGCGGACTTTCTTATGCAGTGTTCGCTCGTCTTTGCACAGCGTCCCGTGATGTACGCGTCTGATGCCAGCAAGGTGGCTTATGTGATTAATTTGCTTCGAGGTGAGGCACGAGCTTGGGCTACAGCACTTTGGGAACAAAGTTCACAGCTCCTTGCCTCTTATACTGGGTTTGTGAGGGAGCTCAGAACTGTTTTTGATCACCCTAACAGAGGCGAAACCGCGTCTACCATGCTGCTGTCATTGAGACAGGGGTGCCGGAGCGCAGCCGAATATGCTGTCGACTTCCGCATCACGGCTGCGAGATCCGGCTGGAATATGACTGCGCTCCGCGCCGCTGTTGGGTATTTTCTCCTCCAAACATTCTTAAAACCTTTGATAAGACAAACAGAGTCAAGAAACACCAGTGAGACAGAAAGTCAAATTTTACGCGCGGAGTGCGGCCAGGCTGTACACCAAAGCTACACTAAAGTCTGGCCTGCGCTTCGCTCTTTTTATTAGTGAATCCCTCATCACATCATAAAACTTGTCCTAAGGGGGGGGGGGGACAACGCGAGACAAGTTTCTTCCCGTAACATAAACACATACGTCAATAAGCGCAGCTGTAAGGAAAAACAGTTTCTTTCTTTACTCTTATCGTCGGAGGTCAGCACATCTCGTTCGTCTGTTGCAGTTATCAGCTGTTCTGCATCTGCCTGGAACACTAAGCATCACATCACAATCAGTCAAAATTCAACCTTCAGTTCTTTTACTCCCAGTCGTTAGCGGCTACGAAAACAAGTTGTGTAATAATAATAATAAGTACATCCAGCTCCAACAAGGTTGAATAACACGTACATTCTCGGGTTTAAGTGCAAACAGCACAACACCGTTCTCATCAGAAAGAAGACAAAAGGTACAAATGTTTAACAGTGATAACATATATATATATATAAAATCCTTAACATTTCCCACCTGTTTATCACCTGTTAAACATACAGTAGGCATCACCCAGCTTAGTTAGTTAGTTTATTAACTTAATCTATTCTGTCCACGTTTTTATTAATTGAACACCACCAACAGATGGAAGATTTGAATCCAGCTGCTATTTGATCAACCAGTTTATACTCGTCAGGCACTCCTCTGGGGACTCCTATTGCGTCAATATATGTTGGATTTCCTACTCCTTTCCAATCTCTTTTTACTCTATGTCTGGCTATGCCTTTCTGCCAATCCTCAGGAATAAGAGAGGCTGCATATGTCGTAACGTCTTCAGGGGTCATGGGTAACAATAATGATATTAATGCACAATAACCTGACACATTTCGTGGCAGTCTGTCAAAGATTCTGTTATCACCACACCACCACCATACATCACTCCTACCGACTGGTATAAATGAACCGTTTTTCTGTATTATTCGACTACACCACTTGTCTTATTACTTTTTCAGCTAAAGCTTCATAGGCTAAGAGTGTGTTAACTCATCACGTCAACAGTTCAAGCTTGAACTGGAGTTGTGAGCTTTTCAATATCATCATAATTCTCAGTACAGTCATTACAGTTTTCTCCACTAAGGTCTGACTGTTTCAATGCTTGATATTTTGGCATAGTTTGTTGGAAGGCCAGATTACACTGTACAAATGTATTTGACACCATTTTGCCAACCATTGTTTTGATATAAGGGATCACACAACACATGCAAAGTCCAATCAGAATTAGGACTATAATAACTGGTGTCACCATTTTCAATAGTAACTGCCAACATGGTCCTGAAGTCAACCAGGACCAGGGATTCCACCGGTTCACGGCTAGGGTGTCTTTATGCATTGCATCACGAAGTTTATTCAGCTCTTCCAATGCGTCCTGCATATCCACTGAATGAATGGAGTCTGGGATGAAAGTACAGCATGTTGTGTTCAGCAGAACACAAACTCCTCCCTGTGAACCAGTAAGCAAGTCTAAAACCATGCGATTTTGCATCACCATGGTACGTAAAGCATCTATTTCAGTGTTTTGAGCTGCTACTTTTTTTTTTTTTTTTTTTTTAGTTACATTCATGAACAGACCCAATCGATAATTCAGAGTTTCAATCATTAATGAATTTTTTCCCACTCCTATCCAGGGGAACAATGAATGTGCTATTTTATCTCCTACAGACCACAATTTTTTGGTCCTTTAGTACATCCGAGCCCCACATGTGATTATGTGGTAACACATCTGGGTATATCAATCTCCTCCGTCTGGTGCTGCCATTCTTCTCTGTGGAGGTCCTACCACATATGTATGGTCAGTCACCTGGGTAGGTGCACACACACCACCCCAATTTGGTGGGAGACTCATGTACAGTCTGGAACCATAAAGCCAATAGATGTCATCATACACCGGAATACCATTTACAGGTGGTAGCAAAAACTTACTAACATAAGCACATGATTCATCCGTTCCCCATGGACAGGAGCCTGTATAATTACATCCCCGTCCAATGTGATGAAGATAAGTACCATCCACATATTATGTTTTGGTTAGGCTTAAATTATTTGATAAAACATACGTTTGGGTACACAGACGTTTCTTAATTTTACCTACATTTTTATTCCCTGTCCCGTAAAAGCAAATTGGGAATGGCCGTTGTGATGACAATTTAACGTGATGATATTTTTGCGTTTCCCTTCAGTCTAGTCAATGGAGCAGCACTTGGGCACGCTTGTACGTCCTCTGTTGAAATCCCTATCATATAAGTGGTTGCACTGAGGCAAGTGGTGTTACATCTTATCAGATTTGCTGAGAACTGCTGCCCCCGAAATACAGTTTGATTATGCATCCGTATGATAAGACATTCTGTCACCCTAGCAGGGTACGGTTTAGCCGTCAGAGCTGGGTGTGTTGAGGATATAGGTATTTGCGAACAAACATAACAATTAGTAACGTAATTCCATAGCCAATAAATGAACATATCTGTACCACATATTAGTATGGTATATATGAGGGTGTCCATCTGTCTCATTCACATTATGAATAAACCTCTTCTGACGTTGCTTGCGTTGTTCTCTGGCTTGGTCCACAGTGAGCTGCAATTCTTGGGTCAACCACCAGGCCAGGAATCCGAGGAGCACGAAACACACTAAGATCACAACGCAACCGGCTGCCCTACCAACAGTCCGGCAGCGGCGGCGCTGAGCACGCCGCTCCGGGGTCTGCTGTAGTTCAGTCATGATTGCTAGGATACAGTGTTGTTAACCACCTCACCTAATAGTGCAAGGATCTCCCTGCTTCACTGGCATTGAGACAATCTATTGCTAATTAAATAGACTCCCTTTGTAGCCAGACTTCCCTGACCCGCCTTGTTCCAACATGCCAGAGGCTGTTCACCTTGGAGACCTGCTGTGGATATGGGTACGGCCTGGCGCGAGATTTACACCTTCTCCCCCGGATTTTCAAGGGCCAGCGAGAGCTCACCGGACGCCGCCGGAACCGCGACGCTTTCCAGGGCACGGGCCCCTCTCTCGGGGCAAACCCATTCCAGGGCGCCCTGCCCTTCACAAAGAAAAGAGAACTCTCCCCGGGGCTCCCGCCAGCTTCTCCGGGATCGCTTGCGTCGCCGCACTGGACGCCTCGCGGCGCCCCTCTCCGCCACTCCAGATTCGGGGATCTGAACCCGACTCCCTTTCGATCGGCCGGGGGCGACGTAGGCCATCGCCCCGCCCTTCCGAACGGCGTTCGCCCATCTCTTAGGAAAATGGGGGGGCAGGCCAGACTTCCCCTTCCACTGTGGAGGCCGCCAACACACGCTGTATCTTACAGTGATGTATCCACGTTGATCTCTCCGCTATCTTTACTGCAGTTGGTGTTGTTAACAGCACTTGGTATAGACCTTCCCAACGAGGACTGGACTCTGATGAACACCCAGTCTCCTGGCTAGACTACTGGAAGGCCGTCCTGTGGAAGATCAAAATTATTCGGCAGTAAATGTGTTTAAGTTATCTCTTTCTGTGTTAATGTCTTTTTCATAAAATTTGCTAGTGTTTGTTCCTCATCTGCTGTTTTAGTATCCATGTCAAAATTGGTAGACGATATGGTCGTCCATAAAGTATCTCAAATGGTGTTAACCCTGATGGTGTTGGTGTTATTCTCATATACAATTTTACTAGGTCCAACATTCAATCCAGGTTCGTTTTGTCTCTTCTATACATTTCCTTAATCTTATTTTTATTGTGCCCTTTGTCCTTTCCACTAATCCGGCACTGTGTGGATGATAAGCACAATGATTTTTGAGATTGACCTGTAGCGCTTCTCCTACGTATTGCACTATTGTATTAACAAAATGCGCTCCATTATCTGAATAGACTGTTTCTGGTATTCCAAATCATGGAATGATGTCTTTGCACAATGCCTTAGCCACTGTAAGTGCACCTGCATGTTTTGTAGGGAACAATTCTACCCATTTTGAGAAGGCATCAATTATGACTAAACAAAATTCCTTCCCTTCATGTTTACTCAGCTGTATATAATCCATATGAATCACTTGAAAGGGATATTGTGGTGTTGGAAATTTGCCTCTTTGGGGTCTCAAATTGCCTTGTGAGTTGTGTTTTGCACATGTCATGCATGCTCTACAATGCTGTTTTGCATATGCATCGAACCCATAAAGACAAAAAATAGATTGCAATTGCGATATCATACCCCCTGATGAGACATGCGTCACGCCATGGCTCATAATAGCTGCCCATTTAAACATATTTTTTGGCAATATGGGCTTCTTTTGTGGTCATATCCGGAGGGGTGTCATATAGGAGAAAAATAGAAAGAGCTGTTGCCGCCTTTGCGGTTTTGTCAGCAACGTCATTTCCTTTTGAAACACTGTCAGAGCCTTTGGTGTGAGCCGCACATTTGCATATAGCAATTTGGTTAGGCAATTTCACAGCTTTCATTAGTGCAGTTAGGAGAGTGGCATGAGTCACTGGCTTTCCAGATGATGTCACCATTCCACGCTCTTCCCACAGTTTTGCAAACACATGCACTGTGCTAAAAGCGTACTGGCTGTCTGTATAAATTGTTACAGCCGTACCTTTAAACAGATAGCAAGCTGCAGTTAAAGCAACTAATTCAGCTGCTTGTGCTGAAAATGAGGATGGCAATGAAGCAGAATCCAATACTTCTGAATTTGTGACAACAGCATATCCAGATTGTGTTTGTCCATAAGCGTTTTTAGTGGAAGAACCATCCACATACGCAATTGTACTGTTTGGAATGGGTGTGTCCTGGAGGTCTGGGCGTGCTTTCGTCTACATCAAGACAATTGTGCGGCTCACCATCCTCAGGTAAGGGTATCAATGTGGATGGATTCAATGTTGTACAGCGCTCTACCGTAAGATGTGGTTGTGATAATAGCAAGGACATACACGAAAGATGTCTTGCTGGGGACAAAAGGCTCATGTTTGTCTGCAACAGAAGTGCAGAGACTGTATGTGGAACTTTCAGTGTCAACTGATGGAATAGAACAACATTACTGCTACTTTGAACAGCCATAGAGGCTGCAACAACAGCCTGTACTCATGGTGGTAAAGCACTTGCTACTGCATCCAATTTAGATGAGTAGTAGGCAACTGGCCTCAATTTTGAGCCATACACTTAAACCAAAACACTAGTCATGAACTTATTCTTACAATCAACTGTTTGAATGAATGGTTTACTATAATCTGGTAGTGCCAAAACTGTGGATGACACTAATGTTTGTTTTACTTTTACAAAGGCTTCCTCAGCATCTTTGTTCCATACCAACACGGTTGACATTGAAATATCATCCTTGTACATCAAATCAGAAAGTGGACTAGTCAATTCTGCATAGCAGGGAATCCATGCCCTGCAGTAATTAGTCAGTCCAAGAAATGACATCATCTGCTTTTTGGTTTGTGGTTTTGGAGCGTGCAAAATTGCTTCCTTCCTGTCAGACAGGATAGTACGCCCGTGGCTGATAATTCATGTCCTAAATATTTTACTTTATCCCTACACAACTGAACTTTGTTTTTACTCACTTTGTGGCCATTGTCAAATAAGAAACATAATAATGCTACTGTGTCAGTTATGCAGTTTTCTCGTGTGTCAGAGGCAATCAGAATGTCATCAACATACACTAACAGTTGGCTATCTGCCGGTGGAACAAAATTGGCTAAACATGCTGACATGACTTGAGAATAAATAGTTGGGCTCTCTGCGTAACCCTGCGGTAATCTGGTAAATGTATATCGTTGTCCTTTAAAGGTAAAAGCAAACCAGAATTGACTATCTGGGTGTACTGGTACAGAAAAAAAAAAAAGAAATGCATTACTGATATCTATTACAGAAAAACAACTAGAATTTAATCTCAATGAGCTTAACAGTGTGTGCGGATCTGGTACACATGGTGCTCTTTTAATCACAGCAGCATTTACTGCCTGCAGATCTTGAATCATTCTCCACCCCACTGAGGGCGGAGCCTTTTTTTTTTTACAGGAAATATGGGTGTGTTACATGGTGAATCTGGACATGGCACTATTACTCCTGCTGTTAATAAATCCTCTATTACTGGCCTGATTCCGTCAATTGCATCAGGTTTCAATGGATACTGTCTTACACATGGTCTGTATTCTGTTTTGGTCTTATAACTACAGGTTGTGCATTTTTTATCAGTCCTACGTCTGAAGAACCTGTTGTCCACAATCCTGATGGTACAGAAGAGAGAAGATCATCCTCTTCAGGACTCAACTGAAACACTCAGGATTGTGAAGTGGACACATCAATGTGTGTTCCAGCTGTCAGCACCAATGAGACATTAACTGGCACTTTATACAATTTAGTTGATGGACTGAACTCCGTTCGTGGTCCAACTCTGCTCCAATCAGTGGCTGACAAAGCTGTTATGACTGTCAGTCCCAATTCTTGCCATTCTGTCAAATATGGTTTACAAAGTGACACATGTAATGGCATACCTGTGAATCTCAATTTTAAAACATCTTCAGTGGCACCTGTTACTGTTATGACAGCTGTTGAGTTGCCATCATGAATCAAATCGGTCATTGTCAGCTTCACAGGTGAAATATTTTTCAATTTGTTTTCATACACTGGTGTTCCTGGCAATATGCCACTATGGACCCTAAATACACTCTCAAATCTGCATCTAAACTCTATCCATGGTTCTCCTTCTTTCTGAGTTGTCCTGGTAATTTCAGTATAATTTATCTTTGGTCCTAACACACCTTTTGCCCGTGTAATCATAGCTTCCACTCTTGTTTCTAAGACTAGATCATCATGTGTCCGTGGTACGCCTTGTTGGTCTGCAGGATTCCAGTCTCCGCATACCTGACTCCATTTAGGGCCACATGCTTTCATCCACACCTGTTGGACTTCAGGTCCATTAAGGTGGTAAGAACTTCTAATGTTTTCTATATCCTGCATAAATCCCTCAATATCGACATGTGGCGATGGTATCATGTCGACTGCTGCTTTGATATCATCAGCATTCCATGTTCGATATACGAGCATGGTTGATCGATATCCTGCTGTTCCTGCACGAGGATTTGGTACTTCTATCATAGGATAGGCACCTCCCTGGTCACTGTGTTCCACCATGGGAGGGGCTGTAGGCACTTTCGCTTGACTGCGTGTTTGTGGTTTTTCTGTTTTTTCTGGTTTTTCACTTTTTACCTTAGGTTTTACTGCTAAATCATACTGTGGTGGCGGTACATCGTCATCCTCTGGTAGAGGAGGATATAAAGGTGTTGTTGTCACCGACGATCCAGCCGGCGGTGGTTGTTGAGGCTGTTCTGGTTCTCTGTGCTGAATTATCACATCTTCTTCTGCCTTACCTACAGCTTTCTTTTTCCTTGCTTTCTCTAATCGTCGCTTCTCTGCTCCCTTCTGTCTGTTCTCTGCTTCCTCCTCCCAAAATGCCACTAAATCTGCCCCTACTTTCTGCATCTTTTTCTCATCACCTTTATGTTGCTGTTCTAACTCCTTCTTTAGCTTCTGTATACTGATCAGGTTCAGTCGTCCGTCAAAGTCATGTTTATTTATCCAGGTCTCCAATTTCTTTGTTGTTTTTGGATTTTTTGCTTCCATAAATTTCCAGTCGTCAGTTGATAAATTTCCCTTATTTATAGACGTCTTACCCCCCATTTTTATTATCCCTTGTTATAATTTGGACTTCAGACGGGGGCACACCTAGGGTGTTCTAAATCTGAAGTTTTCACACTTTCTTTGGACGTGACAATTAATTTGCCGTCGTGTGGTTGATTCCTTTCACCTCCCCGTAGGAAGCGGAATCACTTGCCTCTGCTTCCACACGCACGGTTGTCACTAACGTTGTCCAAAGTATTACACTTTCACACAGTTATTTACACTTACACAAAACACTATTTACACATAGAAACACTTTTAATAATCGTACGCGTATTCTTATGTCAGGGGAGCTTGCCCTCCCGTGAAATTTAACTAATGTCCTGCATTAGGGGACTCCGCCGTCCCTGCCAAATTTAACTGCTTTTTTACAGTGCACGTATTTCTACCCGGGATTTCCTTTACGTATTAAAACAGAGGAGTCCGTATCCTCCTTCCGGAATTTAACTACGTGCGTCCCTCGCAACCGTAGAGGAGTCCGCCCTCCTTACAGAGTTTAACTGTGTTTCATTAACAGACGATTCTGTATCATCGCTTACGGAGTTTAACTGTTTTATGTGATCACTTTTATCCCCTACCGGTACGCGTATATAAACAGAGGAGTCCGCACCCTCCTTACAGAGTTTAACTGCTTTGCATTAACAGACGATTCTGTATCATCGCTTGCGGAATTTAACTGTTTATGTGATCTGATCACCACTCACTCAGTACTGTTTACAAAGAAATTTTACTCACTGACTCGACTTCCTGTCTGTCTTCTTCGGGAAAATCTCGTCAACCAGACGATGCCAACGGTGGTCGACAATTGCAGACACGATCAATCGATCGGACCTTGGCCAAGGATTTACGTCTGGACTTGACGACCTCCGCTGGACACCTCCGGTATTGTTGAGATCCCGGACTGAGCCCCCAGTCAATGTTGGGTATTTTCTCCTCCAAACATTCTTAAAACCTTTGATAAGACAAACAGAGTCAAGAAACACCAGTGAGACAGAAAGTCAAATTTTACGCGCGGAGTGCGGCCAGGCTGTACACCAAAGCTACACTAAAGTCTGGCCTGCGCTTCGCTCTTTTTATTAGTGAATCCCTCATCACATCATAAAACTTGTCCTAAGGGGGGGGGGGGGACAACGCGAGACAAGTTTCTTCCCGTAACATAAACACATACGTCAATAAGCGCAGCTGTAAGGAAAAACAGTTTCTTTCTTTACTCTTATCGTCGGAGGTCAGCACATCTCGTTCGTCTGTTGCAGTTATCAGCTGTTCTGCATCTGCCTGGAACACTAAGCATCACATCACAATCAGTCAAAATTCAACCTTCAGTTCTTTTACTCCCAGTCGTTAGCGGCTACGAAAACAAGTTGTGTAATAATAATAATAAGTACATCCAGCTCCAACAAGGTTGAATAACACGTACATTCTCGGGTTTAAGTGCAAACAGCACAACACCGTTCTCATCAGAAAGAAGACAAAAGGTACAAATGTTTAACAGTGATAACATATATATATATATATAAAATCCTTAACAGCCGCCTTCATAAACGGACTGTCGTCGGTCCTGAAGGAGCACCTGGTGGCTAAGGAGGAACCGCGGGATTTGGCTGAGCTTATCGATTTGGTTATATGGTT